>NW_025211923.1:14250-25000 GCF_004010195.1 Chiloscyllium plagiosum
CGTGTCTGTCTCCTGAGGAGGTCATTACAGTTCCTTGCTGTGGCACGTCGGAACTGGCGGTCGATGAGTTGAGCATCGTACCCCGTTCTTGTGAGGGCTTCCTTGAGTACTTCCAGGTGTCCGTCACGTTCCTCCTCATCTGCTCAGATCTTCCAATCAAACCTGTTGGACTATAACCTGGTGTTGTGTGATTTTTAACTTTGTACACCTCAGTCCATCACCGGCATCTCCAAATCACTTCCCCTCAGGCACTTTCTCCCAACTTTTGATCTGAACTTGACGGATGGTCTGGGATTCATCTAGTGGCAGACGTTGGTCAGTGCAAGTAGTCATGAGACTGCAGTTGATACCCGCACTGACCGACATCTGCCATTAGATGGAGCCTGATCATTCGAAAAATATGTATGGTGAGTGCTGTATTATTTATTTCAGATTGGACGTATTTTACATTTAGCGATGCATTTAGTCCAAAATAACTTAACCATGTCCTGAATATTGGTTCCTATGGGAACCTATGATTCAGTTCTAGTCATGATTTTCAGGACACACAAGTTTATGTAAGAACATACTTGAGATCCTAGATCCTAACTCCTTTGAATATTACCAGTAGATCGACCATTTACAGCAGAGCTGCCGACGGCCCTTTAATACCTTTCTGGAATGTTTGGAAACTCAGACACTGCTTATTGCAAAGGCAGAGACTGCAGTCATTGATTCCAAACAATCTTACATCTCCTTCAAAGTAAAATAGTCAAAAATATAAATATCATAATTCTAAGAATGTCCCTGAAGAGGATTGATGAGGACAGAGTGGTGGAAGTGATCTATATGGACTTCAGTAAGGCATTCAATAAGGTAGACTGGTTAGCAAGGTCACATCACATGGAATACGGGGAGAACGAGCTATTTAGATACAGAACTAGCTTGAAGTTAGGAGACAGAGAGTGGTGGTGGAGGCTTGTTTTTCAGACTGGAGGACTGTGACCAGTGAGCTGCCACAAAGATCAGTGCTGGGTCCACTACTTTTATATAAATGATTTGGATGTGAACATAGGAGGTATGGTTAGTACGTTCGCAGATGACACTAAAATTGGGGGTGTAGTGGACAGTGAAGGAGGTTACTTCAGAGTACAATGAGATCTTGATCAAATGAGCCAATGGGCCGAGAGGTGGCAGATGGAGTTTAATTTAGATAAATGTGAGGTGCTGCACTCTGGAAAGGCAAATCAGGGCAGGACTTAAACAGTTTATGATAAGGTATTGGGCAATGTTGCTGAACAAAGAGACTTTAGAGTACAGCTTCATAGTTCCTTGAAAGTGGAGTCACAGGTAGATAGGATAGTGAAGAAAGTATTTGGTATGCCTGCTTTTATTGGTCAGTGGATTGTGTATAGAAGCTGAGAGGTCAAGTTGTGGCTGTACAGGACCATTGCTAAGGCCACTTTTGGAATATTGCATGCAATTCTAGAGGAAGGATGTTGTGTAACTTGAAAGGGTTCAGAAAAGATATATGAAGATGCTACCAGGATTGGACGGTTTCAGCTCCAGGGAGAGGCTGAATAGGCTGGGACTGTTTTCCCTGGAACATCGGAGGCTGAGGGGTAAATTTATAGAGATTATATAATCATGGGGGGCGTGAATAGTATAAATAGACAAGGTCTTTTCCCTGGGGTGGGGGAGTCCAGAACTAGAGGGCCTAGGTTTAAGGTGAGAGGGGAAAGCTCTGGAAGGGACAGTTGGCAGGCATGACACTTTGTCGTTAATGACTAGCCACTATTCCACAGTTCAGTCTCTTCCTTGTTGCCAGCCAAATCTCCACTTGTAAACAACCCCAAGCTCCTACTCGTCTGTAACTTGGCTTCCCCCACTGTTTGAACCAACAGTTGTGTAAACAGCACTTACACTGAGTGTCAGGTAACTGATTCTTTAAAGGTGTAGCAATCCTTCAAAACTCATTGGCTTTTAAACAATTCTTTTGCCATTTCAGTCCATAATCAACAATGTAGAAAACTCAAAAGATAATGTCTTCACATGCCTTCACCCTTAACAATAACAAAATGCCGTTTCAAAAATGCATTTCCTTACAAAAAATGTGATATACAAACAACAAAGCTTAAGATTTATGTCCATGTTTCCTTCCATCACCCTTATACAACTTTATACGATCTTAGTACCGGTTTTCTCCCACAGTGCAAAGATGTGCAGTTTAGGTGAATTAGCCATGGAAAATGCTGGGTTATAGGAATAGAGTAGAGGGGTGGGTCTGGTTGGTATGGGCTTTGGAGGGTTGTTTGGACTTGATGAGTCAAATGGCTTGCTTCCACACTGTAGGGATTCTATAGTATTTTTTAACCAATTTCAACATTTACACTCAGGACAATATATCTGCAATTGCATTGCCTTGTCCAGCAATATGCATTGTTGCAATGTTTTCACGCAGAGGATGGTGTTTGTATGGAATGACCTGCCAGAGAAAGTAGTGGAGGCTTGGACCACTACAATGTGATGGCTCAGTGGTTACCATTGCTGCCTCACAGTGCTAGGGACTTGGCTTCAACTCATTTGCTGTAAGCTGTGACTTAATGAATATATTAGTGTGAAACAGTCACCCTGTGCCGCCTGCAAACAGGTTAAAGTATCTAAAGAAGGAAGATCAAGAAACAACATTTGATCAGCTAAAGGATCATCTCAGCAAACCCTGTGGACAGGCATCACTGAACTACCTTCCTCCTCTTTCTCTTCATCCATAACACCCTTTTTTTTCTTTGAGTCTGTTTGTAGAGGAGGAATTGCAGAAGTGTATTAGAGATTGGATTAGAAAATATATATGCTCCAATTTATAATTATTTATGCATAGTTAGACAATTTATTTGTAATAAATAGAAACCCTAATTGAGTACAGAAACCTTGTCAAATTTGTCAAATTCTATGTATGTTAAAAATAATCTTTCACTTTGTAACAACTCCTGGAGATCTTCTGGAATAGCAGGGCCTGATTTTCACTATCCCATTGAAGGGCAGATATAGGGTTATACAGCACGAATACAGACCCTTTGCTCAAACTAGTCTATGCCGACTAAATTTCCCAAATTAAACTATTTCCATTTGCCTGCATTTGGCCCATATCCTTCTCAACCTGCCATATTGATGTACTTATCTAAATGTCTTTTTAAATGTTGTAACTGAACCTTCATCTACTACTTCCTCTGGCAGTTCATTCTATAAGACCATAAGACATAGGAGCAGAAATTAGGCCATTCAGCCCATCAAGTCTGCTCCGCCATTCAATCATGGCTGGTACATTTCTCAATGCCATCTCCTGCATTCTCCCCTTAACCCTTCATGCCCTGAACAATCAAGAACCTATCTATTTCAGTCTTAAATATATTCAATGAGATGTATTTATTCTGTGGCAGTGAATTCTGTAGATTCACCACTCTCTGGCTGAAGAAGTTTCTCCCTATCACCATTCTAAAAAATCTTCCCATTACTTTAAGGCTGTGCCCTCGGTCCTAGTCTCTCTGACCAATGGAAACATCTTTCCAACATCCACTCTGTCCAGACCATTCAGTATTTTTGCATGTTTTAACTAAGTGCCCCATCCTCCCATCCTTGTAAACTCCATCACGTATAGATCCAGAGTCCTCAAATGTTCCTCATATGTTCAGCTGTTTATTCCTGGTACCATTGTCATGAACCTCCTCTGAAAGTGTTCCAGGACCAGTACATCGTTCCTGAGATATGGGCACAATACTCTAAATGTGACCTGACCAGAGCCTTATAGAGCCTCGGAAATACATCTCTGCTTTGAGTCCTCTCAAAATAAATGCCATCATTGCATTTGCCTTCCTAACCACTGACTCAACCTGCAAATTTTCCTTGAAAGAATCCTGGATGAGAACTCCCAAGTCTCTTTGCACTTAACATTTCTGAATTTTCTCCCCATTTAGAAAAAAAAGTCCATGCCTCTTCTTTCTGTGCATGACCTCACACTTGCCCCATTGTACTCAATTTGCCACTTTTTTGCCCACTCTCCTAACCTGTCCAAATCCTGACTAAAACAATTTGATTTCAGACAGTAAACAGGGCAGGTCGTGTCTCACAAACCTCATTGAGTTCTTTGAGAAGGTGACCAAGCATGTAGATGAGGGTAGGGCAGTTGACGTTGTAAACATGGACATCAGTAAAGCCTTTGATAAGGTTCCTCATGATAGGCTGTTGGAGAAAATGCAGAGGCATGGAATTGAGGGTGATTTAGCAGTTTGGATTAGAAACTGGTTTTCTGAAAGGAGGCAGCGAGTGGTGGTTATTGTAAAATATTCAGCCTGGAGTCTGGTTACTAGTGGTGTGCCACAAGGATCTGTTTTGGGACCATTGCTATTTGTCATTTTTATAAATTACTTAGACACAGGCATAGGTGGATGGGTTAGTAAATTTGCAGATGACACTGAAGTCGTTGGAATAGTGGAAGAATGTTACAGCTTGCAGTAACTTGGGTAAACTGCAGAACTGGGCTGATAGGTGGCAAATGGAGATCAATGCAGCTAAATGTGAGGTGATGCACTTTGGGAAGAATAACAGGAAGGTAGAGTACTGGGTCAATGGAAAGATTCTTGGTAGTGTGGATGTACAGAGGGATCTTGGAATCCACGTACATAGATCCCTGAAAGTTGCCACCCAGGTGATAGTGCTGTTAAGAAGGCATACGGTGTGTTAGGTTTCTTTGGAGAGGGATTGAGTTCCGGAGCTGCAATATCATGCTGCAACTATATAAAACGCTAGTGTGGCCACACTTGGAATATTGTGTACAGTTCTGGTCGCCATATTTTGGGAAGGATGTTGAAGGTGCAGAGATTTATCAGGATGTTGCCTGGTCTGGAGGGAAGGTCTTATGAGGAAAGGCTGAGAGACTTGGGTCTGTTCTCATTGGAAAGACGAAGGCTAAGAGGGGATTTGACAAAGACATACTAGATGATCAGAGGATTAGATAGGGTAGACAGTGAAAATCTTTTTCCTATGATGATGATGTCGGCTTGTACAAGGGGGTATAACTACAAATTGAGAATTTAAGACAGATGTCAGAGGTAGGTTCTTTACTTCGAGAATGGTAAGGGCGTGGAATGCCCTACCTGCCAATGTAGCTAACTCAGCCACATTAAGGAGATTTAAACAATCCTTAGATAAACACATGGATGATGATGGGATAGTGTAGGGGGACAAGCTGAGAATAGTTCACAGGTTGGCACAACATTGAGGGCCGGAGGGCCTCTTCTGCGCTGTATCATTCTATGTTCTGCAGCCTCCTGTCTGCTCGATGCTACCTGTCCCTCTACACACAAAGACCATCCTCTGTGTGAAAACGTTGCCCTTCAGGTTCCTTTTAAATCTTTCCCTCTTTACTTAAAAACTATGCATTCTAGTTTTGAACTCCCCCATCCCTAAGGGAAACACTCACCTTATCTATGCCCCTCATGATTTTAGAAACTTCTTTAAGGTTCTTCAATCTCCTACCTTCCACTGAAAAATATCTCAGCCTCTCCTTATAACTGAAACCCTCCAATCCAGTTAATATCCTGGTAAATCTATTGAAAATAGTCTCAGCTTCTCAAGCGGCTTCGCCCTTGCTAGTATCTTAGCGGTAGGTATAGACTTTTTCACTAACGGGAAAAAGGCGGGCAGCTCCTGAAATGTTCACTTCGGTTATCAATTTTGTCCCAAAACGTTTCTTTCTATCGATGTGAATGACCCTGTACATACTACTATTTGTTTTCTCTCATCTTCAACCTGATGCTGTCTATTCAGGTGCCATTACTTTTCCAAATAATTCCTTGTATTAAGTCAAAGAAAAAAATGCCCAGACGTTCAGACACAGTTTAAACCATTTCATTCGGAACCAGTCCTATCTAACGTCTTCTTCTGATTGGCTGGAGGAGGCCCCGGCTCTTTCATATCATTGGTTCATCGTTAATTTATTTCCAATGTTCCACGCTGATTGGTTGTTTCCTTTGTCACTCACCGCCCGCTGTTGAATTTCCGCTGTCAAAACTTATCGAGATTCGTGGAGTTTGTTGTGTGTTTGTATAGGGGTTTGCAGTTTGTCGTGGGTTTACTGAGTGTCTGTAGTCTGTCTGTGCAGTGGGGTTTACTCTGTGAGTGTGTATATAGTGGGTTCATTGTGGGTCTGTAGTCTGTCTGGGTCGGGGGGTTTGGCAGTGTGTGTGTGTGTCTAGCGGGGGTTTGCTGACTGTGTGTGTGTCTGTGTAGTGGGACGTGCGGTGTGTGTGTGCCAGTGTCGTGGGGTTTGCAGTTTTTATACTGGGGTTTGCTGTCAATGGATATTCACGACAAGAAGCTTACTGAGCATTGAAGAGACGCCTGGTACCTGAGCGGGGCGCGAGGTAAGTTCACTTTTTAGTTGACTCTGACACTTGTGGGAGTCCATGCAAGTTTGTCAATTCCCTGATCCCAAATAGAGCAATGAGCGCCTGGACACAAGGATTTTCCACAGTGTACCATTCGTTAGTGTGTGCTCTTCCCCCCCTTGCTGTCTGTAGTAGAACAGGAACTCTGAGCTCGGACACTGAGCCACTTGGAGGGGTTTTCCGTGGGGCCTCGGCGAGTGAGCAGCGAGTGCTCCATCTCTAACAGCAGATACTGGCGACCATAAACCTTTCCTGCTTTCACATTCTGGATGTACAACAATCTGCAATTTAAAGATTTCACAACGCCCCCAACCCACGCGTCGTGTTATTGACAACTTTGCAATGCTGCCAAGTGATACCGAAGTGATACCTTTTATTAATTTAAAATGGTTCGTTTTCGCTCCAGATATCAAACTGTCCTCCTCGATTATAGTTAATTATGAGTGACAGTTAACTCGATTCGAACACCATTCACGAATTTCTGATCAGAAAATAATTTGAAAGTTGATCTAATTCTGATCTTTAGTAGGGAACACTGCTCAATGCGCATGGAAACCCCCCAAAGTAAATATTTTGGCCCGTGCGACAATACTTACTTGCATGCAGAATACAACCAACTAATAAAATCATGTTTCTGCACAGTTAGACTCTACAGCTAACCAGCATGACTCGTTGGGCCAAATGATCTGCTTTCACACTGTAGAGATTCGATGAACACCATTACAGAATAATGGAATGTTTACAGCACAGAAGACCATTCAGCCCATTGTGCCTATGCCAGCTCTCTATAATACTCAGCTATACCTCCTTGCTCTCCTTTTTCTGTAGACCTCTCTCTTCAGAAAATGATCTCACGTGACAGCCACAACGCATCATAACTCTTACACTGTCGGTGGTACATTCCAGCTCCTAACCACTCTATATAAAATGCTCACGTCAACGTTGATTCTTTTGGCAATTTCTGTAGATCCGTGCCTTTTGCCATGATGAGCTTCTCTCTATCTACAATGTTCAGCCCTTTAATGATTTTTGAAAAATGCAATTAAATCTCCTTTCAGCCTTGACTTCTCAAAAGGGAACAGCCTCAGTTTTGCCAATCTATCGCAACTGAACTTCCTAATTTCTGAGACCATTTGTTTCTATCATGTGTGCCATATTAACCACCTTCTCATCCTGCGTTGCTACCTTCAGTGATATGTGCACATACACCCCAAGGTTCCTTTACGCCTGCAGCTCCTTTGTAAGTCCATCCATCGCTGTATGAATTCTCCCCTTCCTCATTTCCACCTAAAGTCTACCGGGAGTATACTCATTCTACTAGCTTCCTGAAGCTTATCATTAACTTTCTCACAAGTCACAAGCTATTCAAATTTGGTGTTGTCTGCAAGTTATTAAATTGTGCCCAGTACATCCAAGTCTACATTGAGAAAGCCAACACTAAAATGCACTTAGAAAATTACATTACATAATAAAATGCATCCTGACAGTTGTTACATTAATATAGTGCCTTTGTATAAACATTCCAAATCATCTCTCAGCAATGCTATGAAACTAATATTTTTATAAGGCATTAGAATAGATGCCTTGATAATTTGAGGAGCACCTTAAAGCAAGGAAAGAAAGAGGTAGCTGAAGACAAGACCACCAACAGTGGAGTGGTAAAACTAGGAATGATCAAGAGGTCAGTGTAGAAATTACTTACAGCTCATTGAGGTTCCAAGATAAGGAGCCAGTTTCGGAGTGTTCAGAAAGCTAGACCAGGAATCAATATAGTTCACAAAGCCCAGGAGTGAAAGAGACTTTGTACATTAGCAGTTTTGGATGAGTTTCAGTTTACCGAGGATTGAAAATTGGAGGCTGGCCAGCTGAATGTTGGAATAGTCAAGTCTAGAGATGGCAAAGGGATAAATTAGAGTTTTGGCAGGCAATGCTGTATCAGCACAGTTATGGAATTGGACGTAATCTTGGTGATGTTGCAAATATGTGATCCAAAGCTCATCACAGGATCATGGAGGACACTGAGGTTGTGAATAGTCTGCTTTTGTAAGCTGTCAGGTTTGATTACAAACAGTGATCACAGAGAAGGATGGAGTCAGTGGCCAGAGAACAGAATTTGCAGTGGGGACCAAAGACAGTGGCTTCAGTCACCAAAACCTTTAGTTGGAGAACATTCCTGCTCATTTGGAAGTGGGATGCTTTGTAGGCAGTTTGACGAATCAGCTGGTAAGGGTATTGAGAGAAATAATGGGAAGGTACAGGTAGGTTCTGTCATTATGCTTGAGAAGTCTTACATTTTGTTTCTGCATTATTTTCCTGACTATACGTAAGAAATGGTGATACTCAAGGATAGATCTTTGGAGGACTCCAGCAGTAACTGCAGGACTAGGATGAGAGCCAATCGCAGATACCATATTATCCATGCCTATAGAAATAAGAATGGAAACAGGAAAAATCAATCAGTTAGGATAATAGCAAGTTTTAAAAATTTTTTTATTGTAGAATGAACTTTGACAGCAGTGTTCCATATTTCTTTCAATCTATCCATGACATGATTATGTTTTGTGGAAACATTACTGGTAGGAGAAAAAAAACTGTTTAATATAAGGTTTTTCTGAATGTTCAAGAATGAATGTGACTGCATGTATCTTTCTAATGGGTTTTAATGCTGATGGGTCCATTTTGGCATCAATAAAATAAATAATTCTGAATGATAAAATGGAGGAATGGCACCAATCTAAGGGTGAATATAGCTGGAGTGTTAATCTGTGGATGCTAGCTGTAATTTGGTCACTTTTACTGTTAATATTGTGTGAGTGGTTAACTATCATATATTTTGGGACATTCATATACCAAGCAGTGATTGTGTTTGAGGTTGTTTGATTTTAACTGACTAGAATTTAATGATTCTCTAATTCTATGAAGAAAAAATGTTTGTTCTTATCTATTAAGAGTAATCTTTGTGTTCAGTTTCTGTTTGTGATTCTCTTCTTCCATATTGTAAAGGAGTTACTTACATTTTGTTATTTCTATTAAGCTTACTCGATTCAAACCAAATGTGTGCATGTAAATGCATGAATTTGAAGAATAAGCTAATTAGAAGAACATATCTCTCACCACCAGACTTTGTCTCTACCACTGTTTATAAATATAATGAGCTAAATCCGTGGCCAGACTGTCTAATTTTTGCATTCAAACAATGTAACTTACATAACCTAGCTATGTCACATGATGGTGGAATGCTTTGATGATCCTGTCAATTTTTATAGATACACAATAGAAAGCATTCTATGTGGATGATCATAGCTTAGTAAGACAACTGGTCTGCTCAGGACTGTAAGAAACTAATGATAGTTGAGAACCCAGCCCAGTCCATCACGCAAACCGACCTTCCACCATTGACTCCATCTATATTGCTCGCTGCCTCGGGAAGGCAGTTAACATCATCAAAGACCCCTCTCACCCCGGTTATTATCTCTTCCAACCTCTTCCGTCAGGCAGTAGACACTAAACACTTGTACATATACAGTACTAACAGACTCAAGAACAGCTTCTTCCCTGCTGTTATTAGGCTTCTGAATAGATCTCTCAAATTTTACATTTAATGTTGATCTCATGCTTTGTACATCTTCTCTGCAACTGTAACATTGTATTCTTTGTTGTATTATCCAAATGCACTTTATATGATAAGATCTGCCTGCACTGCATGGAAAACAAGACTTTTCACTGTACCTAAGTGTGGGATGTTAATCAATCAAATCATTTTACTGTTCCGTCTTGAATTAAAAGCAAAGTTTAACTATTGACTAAAATAAAGCAAAGAACTGCAGATGCTGGAAACCTGAAACAGAACGTGCTGGAGAAACTCAGCAGGTCTGGCAGCTGTAGAAAGGAGAATCAGAGTTAATGTTTTGAGTCTAGTGACCCTTCATCAGAAGTGGAAGCAGATGAGAAAGGGTAGAACTTATACTGATGATAAGGAGTGGGGTTGGACAAGGAGTGGAGATGATGCTGAGAGAGAAAAGAGAGGCAAACAAAGGGATTGCTGATAATAAGCCAAGAAGGAAATAGTGAGTGGAGAGTTAATGAGAAGTGTTAGTTGGTTGACAATAATTTGGGAGCAACCCAAAACAAGAGCTTTGCATGCGGGGTAACAAAAAGGAGGAGGATATTCATGTTCTGAAATTGTTAAACTCAAGTGTTAAATTCTGAGGGCCATAATACATGTCAGTGCAAGATGAGATGCTGTTCCTCCAGCTTTCATTGATCTTTGCTGGAACACTGTCGCAGGCCTGAGACAGAAATGTTGGCCAGGGAACATGGTCGTGTGT
>NW_025211924.1:0-25000 GCF_004010195.1 Chiloscyllium plagiosum
CGTGTCCACTCCCTGTATGCAGTATTCCAAATGTGGCTGAACCAAAGTCTTATACAGCTGAACATGAACTGCCAAGTCTTGTACTCAATACCCCGTCCAATAAAGGAAAGCATGCCGTATGCCCTCTTGACCACTCCATTGATCTACATTGCCACTTTCAGGGAACAATGGACCTGAATACCCAGATCTCTTTGTACGTCAATTTTCCCCAGGACTTTTCCATTTACTGTATAGTTCGGTTTTGAATTGGATTTTCTAAAATGCATCACCTCACATTTGCCTGGATTGAATTCCGTCTGCCCAACTCCAATCTATCTCCCTTCATTATCTGCTAATCCACTAATCTTAGTGCCAATCAGACCACCTATACCTTCCTCCAGATCATTTATGTATATCACAAGCAACAGTGGTCCCAGCACGGATCCTGTGGAACACCATTGGTCACTGTTCTCCACTTTGAGAAACTCACACGACTACTCTCTGTCTCCTGTTGCCCAGTCAGTTCTTTATCCATCTAGCTAATACACCCTGGACCCCATGCGACTCCACTTTCTCTATCAGCCTACCATGGGGAACCTTATTAAACGCTTTACTGAAGTTCATGTATATGACATCTACAGCCCTTCCCTCATCAATCAACTTTATCACTTCCTCAAAGAATTCTATTAAGTTGGTAAGACATGACCTTCCCTGTACAAAACCATGTTGCCTATCACTGATAAGCCCATTTTCTTCCAAATGTAAATGGATCCTATCCCTCAGTATCTTCTCCAGCAGCTTCCGTATCACTGATGCAGGCTCACCAGTCTGTGGTTACCTTGATTATCCCTGCCACCCTTCTTAAACAAGGGGACAACATAAGCAATTCTCCAGTCCTCCGGGACCTCATCCATGTTCAAGGATGCTGCAAAGCTCTCTGTTAAGGCTCCAGTTATTTCCTTTCTCGCTTCCCTCAGTAACCTTGGATAGATCCCATCCGGACCTGGGGATTTGTCCACCTTAATGCAGCTAAGAGAGAATGCTGCCTGCTGGATCACCTTTTTTGGCCAACTTGACCTTGAGTAAACAAACATCTATCTCTAACCTCAACATCTATCATCTCCCTCTTCTTGTTGATTACTGATGCAAAGTATCCATTAAGAATCTCACCCATTTTCTCTGACTCCACACGTAACTTTCCTCCTTTGTCCTTGAGTGGGCCAACCCTTTCTCTAGTTACCCTCATGAATAAAAAGCATCGGGATTTTCCTTAACCCTGTTTGTTAAAGATATTTCCTGGCCCCTCTGAATTCCTCATTTCAGATTGGTCCTACATTACCGATATTCTTCCAAAGCTGCTTCTGTTTTCTTTCACTTAGACCTTATGTATGCTTCCTTTTTCCTCTTAGTTAGTCTCACAATTTCACCTGTCATCCATGGTTCTCTAATGTTGCCATTTCTATCCTTCATTTTCACAGGAACATGTCTTTCCCGTACTCAAGTCAACCTCTCCTTACAAGCCTCCCACATATCAAATGTGGATTTACCTTCAAAACAGCTGTACCCAATCTACATTTCCCAACTCCTGCTGAATTTTGGTATAGTTGGCCTTCCCCCAATTTAGCACTCTTCCTTTAGGACCACTCTCGTCTTTTGTCCGTGAGTATTCTAAAACTTATGGAATTGTGGTCACTATTCCCAAAGTAATCCCCTGCTGAAGCTTCAACACCTGGCCGGGCCCATTCCACAACACCAGGTTCCAGTATGGCCCCTTTCCAAGTTGGACTATTTACATACTGCTCTATAAAACCCTCTTGGATGCTCTTTATAAATTCTGCTCCATCTAGACCCCTAACACTAAGTGAATCCCAGTCAATGTTGGGAAAATTAAAATCTCCTATCATCACCACCCTGTTGCTCCTACATCTTTCCATAATCTACCTCGATCTCATGCTCGCTGTTGGGAGACCTGTAGTACAGCCCCAACATCGTGACTGTACCCTTCCTATTTCTGAGCTCTGCCCATATTGCCTCACTGCTCGAATCCTCCATAGTGCCCTCTTTCAGAACTGCTGTGATATCCTTTCTGATCACAAATGGAATTCCTCCACCCCTTTTATCTCCCTCTCTATCCTGCCTGAAGCATCTATATCTTGGGATATTTAGTTGCTAATCGTGCCCTTCCCACAACCAAGTCTCAGTAATAGCAATAACATTATACTCCTAGGTACTCATCCAAGACCTAAGTTCATCCACCTTACCTACTACGCTTCTTGCATTAAAACAAATGCACCTCAGACCACCAGTCCCTTTGCGTTCATCATCTGCTCCCTGTCTACTCTTCCCCTTAGTCACGTTGATTTCATTATCTAGTTCTTTACAAGCTTTAGTTACTACCTCCTTACCGTCCACTAACCTCCTCATTTGGTTCCCATTCTCCTGACACATTAGTTTAAATCCTCCCCAACAGCGTTAGCAAAAGCACCCTGAGGGACATTGATTCCAGTCCGGTCCGGATGTAGACCGTCCAATTTATAATAGCCCCACCTTCCCCAGAGCCAATCAAAATGTCCCAAAAATCTGAACCCCTCCCTTCTGCACCATCTCTCAAGCCACACATTCATCCTGCCTAATCTTTCATTTCTACTCTGACTAGCATGTGTCACTGGTAGCAATCCTGATATTACTACCTCCTGAGGTCCTACTTTTTAACTTGGCTCCTAACTCCCTAAGTTCTGCTTGTAGGACCTCATCCCACTTATTAACTATATCATTGGTGCCTATATGCACCACAACAGCTGGCTGTTCACCCTTAAGAATGTTCTGCAGCCGAGCTGAGACATCCCTGACCCGTGCACCTGGGAGTCTCGTTTTCGACCACAAAACCGCCTATCTACTCCCCTTACAATTAAATCCCCTATGACAATAGCCCTTCCACACTCTTTCCCACCCTTCTCTACAGCAGAGTCTGCCATGGTGCCATGAACCTGGCTACTGCTGCCTTCCCCTGGTGAGCCATCTTCCCCAACACTATCCAAAATGATGTACCTGTTTTGGAGGGAGATAACCACAATGCATACCTGCACTGTCTTCCTGCTCTTTCTCTGCCTTTTGGTCACCCATTCCCCTTCTCCCTCAGCAATCCTAATCTGCGGTGTGACCAATTCAGTAAATGTGCTCTTCACAACCTCCTCAGCATCATGTATGTTCCAAAGTGATTCATCCTCAGCTCCAGAGCCGTCATGCAGTCTAACAAGAGCTGCAGCTGGACGCACTTCCTGCGTGTGAAGGAATCAGGGACATCAGCCGCGTCCCTGAGCTCCCACATTGAGTAAGAGGAGCATAACACGAGTCTGAGATCTGTCGTTTTTTTTAATCTTAAGCTGAACTATGTTTTAACTTAGATAAATGAAAAAGGAAAGAAAAGATTTTACCAATCACACAATAAAAAAAATTGAAAAATCTTACCTTATCAAGACACCACAGAGTTTTTGTTTGGTTAGAGGAGGGCGGCAAGTGGGAGACCCCCCCCACACATGTAGTGTCTCAGATTCAGCTGCCCAAATATTGGTTCACTCACCTTCCCAGAGCACAATTTGACTGTTCCCACTCTGTTCTTTACTCTCACTGTTCCTGCTGCTGCTGCAAACGAAGGCCCTGACACTCAAGATAAGTCCTTTTAGTGTTACAGCTGTGGAGAGAGAAATCAAAATTGACATTTGAGAGGTCCATTCAGAAGTCTGATAACAGCAGGGAAGAAGTTGTTCTTGAATCTGTTCATACATGTATACAAATTTTTATATCTTCTACCTGCCAGAAGAAGGTGGAAGAGAGTATAACTGGGGTAGGAGGGGTCTTTGATTATGTTGGCTGCTTTCCTGAGGTAGTAGAATGTATAGGTGAAGTCAACGGATGGAAGGCTGGTTTGCATGAAGGACTAGGTTGTGTTCATGACTCTCTGTAGTTTCTTGCAGGCTTGGGAACATGGGAACCATACACCATACTGTGATGTATCCAGATAAAGTGTTTTTTCTGGTGCATCTATAAAAATTGGTGAGTGTCTTTGTGGACATGCCGAATTTCCTTAACCTCCTGAGGAAGCAGAGGCGTTGTGCTTTCTTGATCATGGTGTCGACATGGGTAGACCAGGACGGATTATTGGTGGTCATCATTCCCAAGAACTTGACCCTCTTGACCATCTCCAACTCAGCAGGGGCGTACCCTCCACTCTGCATCCTGACATCATTTTCCTGACATTGATGGAGAAATTGTTGGGTCTTTACACCATGCAGCTAAACACTCAATCTCTTTCCTATATTCTGTTTCATCGTTATTTGTGATCCCACTTACAATGATGGTATCACCAGCAAACATATAAATGGAGTCAAGGTGCAATTTGGCCACACAGTTATAAGTATATAACAAATATAGTAGGGGGCTGAGCACATTGCCTCGTAGGGCACCAGCATTGTGGATTATGGTGGAGGAGGTGTTGTCACCTATTCTTACTGATTGCACCCTACAAGTCAGGATGTCAAGAATCCAGTTAGAAAGTGGTGAGCCGAGACCTAGGTCTTGGAGTTTAGAGATACAACATGGGGATCATCAAGAGATGGAGGTAGGGTGAGTTGGAAACAAGGGAAAGGAAATAGTTTTCAGTATTTATCTCCTTGCTCAATGTCCAAGCTCTCAATCAGGAAATGATGCCTTTAACCCATTTCTTCCCCCTCCCCCAAAAAAGCAACTAGCTGTCACTTGTCAGCAGTCCATCTGCACTGGGTTAATCCCTGCAGTAGCCTGAAAAATTAAATGGTTGTTTATTGGCCACTTAACAGTTACAATTAAAGTGAGAGGAAAGTCAGTCATGAATTTTCCCACCCAAATTTTAATTCCAGTGGAAGTGGAAGGGCAACAGGGATCAGGTACATATCCATCCTATGATAAAAAATTCTGATTATACATTATGATTTTGAACTTGGATTTTAAAATTAAGGTAAAACAGAGTTTGACTTTTAGTTCTGCAAAGATAACTTCAGAAAATAATTTTAGAGCAGTTAAATAATTCCAAGAAAGCATGTGACTTGATCTAAATGACTTGATGAACTAGCCAGGGAGTTAATTGTTGAACTGTTTACAAAGTTGAACCTTTAAAATGTACAGAATGATAAACAGTGAGTCACAATCAGATTTCAATTAAGAAGAATCATTTCGTACAGGAGGAGTGGTTTGGTTTATGGCAATCCAGGTTTTCAGAGCCTGAAAGGAGTTCTAAAAGAGTTTTAATTGCATTAATTGCATTTTCTTAAAGTTCATTTGGGAACGTCAGTGAAAAATCTGCTATATGTATACAAGAGAAAGTAATGAAGAGAATCGCATCTAGTGAATGTATAGCAAGTTACCAGAAGGATTCATGCAAACTTGTCAGTTAAGAAAGAAATTAAGGAGGTCATATAGGAGTGATACTCTACTGGCTTGAGTATCTGTAAAATATATTTCTGGGAGAAGGGTTGAATTTTTCTTTTGGTGTTAATGTTTATCTTTCTAAATTTGTCAATTTTGCTTCTGTTTTGCATAATAAACTTGTGTTCTTTTATTACAAGAACATTGGTAGCCTCTTGTAAATACATTAAGTGATTGACAACCATGGTAACCAAACTGCAAAAATAAAACATATGCCAGGCGTCACTCAGTAGCCTGACTTGTCCATTATTAACATCAGCTGGGATCATAACAATCTGACTTGACTATATGCACTTCTATCTCTGACTTCTCCGCCTCCAGGCGGAGGTATACGAAGGTATTCAATGGGCTGAAGCAGCATTTAGGGGAGCCAGATAAGTGCATGAAGTGGAAAGGAATTTGGGTGAGATTTAGAAGAAGCTCATGTAGAATATAAACACTGCCATGGACTGATTGAGAGAATGATCTGCTTTATGTTTAAATTCTGTGTAATTATGTAATTCAGTAGTGTCAGGGACACATTTGTGAGCTTAATTTTTTTTCAATGAGAGCTGAATTATGCTTCATACTCAGACAAGAACTGACACCTGGTCAAAGACAATTTGGAAAAGGTGTCTAAAAGTTTGATCAAGGAAGTGGGTTTGAAGAACAAACTTTGGAAAGAGGTTGAAAAGACAATTTGGAAGACAAGGAGGAAATATAAAATGAAAATAGAAGAAAATAATAAACTCAAGTCACCATAGTCCCAGAGGACCATAGGCTGCTCTCATTAGAAAGAGATAACTGGTGATATTTAATCTGAGAGGTGAGGTTGAGAAAGTGGTATCTTCATGGTAGCACAAAGGTAACAATCCGAGAAAAAATAGGGATAAAGTGTACAAAAAAAATAAGTTAATGCCACCAGCTACATTTCCTTTAATTTTGTTTTCTTCTGTGCAAACCTCCCAGGTCCACGTGTGGTGGTAACTTCCGAAACCGGAAGTCAACTCTGGAAATGGTGCTGGCACACCACTGCCATGCATGGACCCTTGGAGTGGCCATGCAGCTTAATGGGAATGTTGACTACCACATGTGAGACGCTGTAGCTATCAGGAAAGATTGAGTGGGTTGCGCTCTTTGTCTATAAACAGAAAATGAAGATCCAACCTAATGGCGTCTTTAAAATCACAAAGTAATTCCATATGGTAAAAATAGAGAAACACTTACCAGTTGTGAATAAGTTCGCATTAATGTAAGATAGTCACTAACAAATTAATTTAAGCATTCAGCAGAGAATGCCTTAACACAGTGGTGAGAATGTAAAACTTGCTGCCACATAGAGGGTTATGGTAGAAAACATGTTAAGAAGTATTATGTGAACATCTTAGAGAGTGGAATAAGGAAGTAAAGGAGCAAAGTGGTAGGAGATAATGAGAACTGTAGGTTAATTCTACGGAATAAGCACTTCAACATGGATTGGTTTGCCCTGCATCAGTTCTAGTGTATGTTAGTTATTTTTCCTCTGTTTTTGAGAACTGCAGGCCTGTTTTGCATTTTCTCATCCTGGCTCCTTTCACTAACTGTTGACACGTTCCAACCCAGAAACCTTGCAATCCATCTGCCTGTGGAATAATTCCATGTTTTACCATGATCACCTCTATCTGTTGACCATTCTGGCATTTTCCCATGAAGCTATAGGAGAAACAACCTCTGTCTATACCACTTTCAACATTACTAGGGAATTCCAAAATTATTTCTTTAATGGGAAACGGAAATTTACATGTATCTCCGCTAAACAATGTACTGCATTTATTACTCATTGTATGGTTTAAGCTATGTTGGGGTGACCAAATGCAAATTAAATGACCACTCTGCCTATCTTTTGTGGGAGGGGCAGTGTAGAAACTGGTATTAGATAGTAGGGTGCTTGTGTTGAGTTTACACTCCAGCCTAGACCAGTTGGGTTGGTGCCATTGATCCCCTTATCACATGCCATCTCTTCTATATCCATCCTGATTTCTACACCTTTGCTTCCTACTCTGTTTTAACCAACCAATAGCTTCAGTAGGAGTATCTCTTCTATTTCCCAGGAACTCTGCAGCCTTTGACTATTAATGTTAGTCATGCTATCCCTTAGTACACATTGCTTTAATCCACCTTTTCAATCATTTATTCAAGTGATTGTTTTACATCTTTTGATAAGTTCCTGAAGGTCATTCAACCAGTTAAAACCCTCTAGGTTATTAGAATGTATGTTATCTCTTCCATCCCAAACCCTTTTTTTTCCTCACCTTCACCTTACAAGGCCTTTTGTTAATCTTGTACTTTACAGTTTTGGTGAAGGATGCACAACTGAATTATTGTTATATTTTACCTTTGTAGTGTTGGGCCGAAGGGCCTGTTTCCACACTGTAATCTAATCTAATCTAATCTTTTGTTAATCTTGTACTTTACAGTTTTGGTGAAGGATGCACAACTGAATTATTGTTATATTTTACCTTTGTAGATGCTGATAGACCTGCTGTTTATTTTCTGTCCTTAACTTCAGAAATAATTTTGTTAAAAATGTGTTCATATTTTCAATTTGTTCTCATTCTGTTTGGAAGTCTCATTTATTGCCCATCTCAAAGTTCCCATGTTAAGTATATGTGCTGCCTTGCTGACCCGCTACAGTCCATATATAGTATTTTAATTTGTGTTTTTTGATACAACAGAGCACTTTACTAAGCCAATTCCAAAGGGCTGTTAAGAGTTGACCATACTGTTGTGTGTCAAAAGTCACACGTAGGTCAGAGTAGATGAGGACAGTGTATTTTCTTCCCCGAAGACATCAGTAAGCGAGATGGGTTTTTACAATAACCTGGTATTTGTGTGATCATGATTGTTGAGACTAGCCTTTCATTCCAGATTTATTTTTTGAAAAACCGTTAGTGGAATTTGAATGTATTGCTCTAGAGCCTTAGTCTAGCCTTGTATCCAACTGATTTGGTAGCATTACTACTGAACTACTGTTCGCACAGGAACGATACTCAAAATTATTGCTGAATGGGAGTTTTTTGTGAAAGGTACCAATTTTTACTTTCCAGTTTTTCTTATTTTTAAATCTGTTCCTACAGTTCCAATGATACTGTTACCTATTTCAGAGCATCCCATTACAAAACATTCTTTAAAATAAGTTTCAGTTTCGGCAAATAGCAAAGCTAAGTCTTGAGGTATTGTGAAACTATTAATTGGGCATATGAAGACCAAATTCTATTGATCTGTAATTTTTTTAACTATCTAGTCCTTGAAGCCTATACGTGCACAACATAAATTTCTGAATAAGAGGATGAAAATACTTTGTGAATGTTTGCCATTTTTCAATTAAGTTCTGCGGATCGCTTCGCATTTTGAACGTCACCAGGCATATAGAGGCTGATTTTAACCCACCTATCTAACAGGAAGTGCTCAGTTAAAATTTCTATAAACTTTTTAGATCCGATCTCATTCCATTCACAGCCAGCATCTTCACCCTAATTGATCATTTATTTTAGAAAACTGATATGTCTACTCGACTATGTTGAGTCTATTAGTTATGCAAATCATGCTTCTATATGTTATTACATTCCTACTTCATGTTTATATTACATTGTGAAAGGTGTATACCATATATGTTATATTTTGAAATAGAGACGCATGAATCTAGGTCAATGCAAAGACTTTTTTTAAAAAAGAACTGGTCAGAAAACCCACTGAAATAGTGGCCTGTGTGGTATCAATTCCAAGGAAGCATGTGGCTACAGTCAAGTGCCTAGCAGACCCCTGTCATGTGTGTTAATGGATGGAATGTTTATAATGCTGAGTTTATAGACCTGAAAGCTATCCGTTTTAGTATTGAATTCCATTCAGGAGAATCAAGAGTTCAGTTCAGAAGCGAGTAGTTTCTCTGATTAGAAAAATTGGCCTTTTAGTTCAGGGAAGAGTCATCCTGGCCTAAGTGCATTAGTTGTGGAGTTTATAAACAGAAGAGCTTGGAACTGAAAAGGCTTGACCATCAGAATTGTGAAAGGTGTTTGCAAGCAGACTCAGACAGGAATAATAAATTCCATGAAAAAAATTGAGGGAAGTCAGTTTAGTAAACACTTATAAAACTGAGTGAGAGGTGTAATTTCTCTGAAATTGAGTATCTGTGAAACGGTAGCAATGGGGAACAGATTAAAACTTTGATTTTGCTGTTTGTATTAAGATAGTTTGACAAGGTTCCTCATGGTAGACTAGTAAGCAAGGTTAGGTCACATCGAATAGAGGGAGAACTAGCCATTTGAATACAGAACTGGCTCAAAGATAAAGGGTGGCAGCGGAGGGTTGCATTTCAGACTGGAGGCCTGTGACCAGTGGTGTGCCACAAAGATCAGTGCTGGGACCACTGATTTTTGTCATTTATATAAATGATTTGGGTGTGAACATAGGAGATACAATTAGTAAGTTTGCAGATGACACCAAAATTGGAGGTGTAGTGGACAGTGAAGAAGGTTACCTCAGAGTACAAAGGGATCTTGATCAGATGGACCAATGGGCCAAGGAGTGGTAGATGGATTTAAATTTAGATAAATGTGAGGTGCTGCATTTTGGAAAGGCAAATCGGGGCAGGACTTATACACTTAATGGTGAGGTCCTGGGGAGTGTTGGACAAAAGACCTTGGAGTGCAGGTTCATAGTTCCTTGAAAGTGGAGTCGCAGGTAGATAGGATATGAAGAAGGTATTTGATATGCTTGCCTTTATCAGTCATTGCATTGAGTATAGGAGTTGGGAGGTCATGTTGCGGCTGTAAAGGACATTGGTCAGGCCACTTTTGGAATACTGTGTGCAATTCAGGTCTCCCTCCTACAGAAAGGATATTATGAAACTTGAAAGGGTTCAGAAAAGATTTACAAGGATGTTGCCAGGGTTGGAAGATTTGAGGCTGAATAGGCTGGGGCTGTTTTCCCTGGAGCGTCGGAGGCTGAGGGGTGACCTTATAGAGGTTTACAAAATTATGAGGGGCATGCATAGGATAAATAGACAAAGTCTTTTCCCTGGGATTGGGGAGTCCAGAACTAGAGGGCATAGGTTTAGGGATTGGAGGCTTTGAGCTATAGGGAGAGGCTGAATAGACTGGGACTTTTTACCTGGAGTGTCGGAGGCTGAGGGGTGACCTTATAGAGGTTTATAAAATCATGAGGGGCATAGGTAGGCTGAATAGACAAGGTCTTTCTCCCTGATTAGGGTGGGGTGGGGAGTTTAAAACTAGAGGCTGTAGGTTTAAAGTAAGAGGGGAAAATTTTAACCGGAACTTAAGGGGAAACTGTTTGAGGCAGAGGGTGGTGCATGTACAGAATGAACTGCCAGAGTGGTGGAGGCTGGTAAAATTACAACATTTAAAAGAAATCTGGATGGCTATATGATTAGGAAGGGTTTAGAGGGATATGGCCGAATACTGGCAATGACGCTAGATTTATTTAGGATATGGCATGGGTAAGTTGGACCGAAGGGTCTGTTTCCATGCTGTACATCTCTGAGTGTATCTTTCTAACTGGATACGGATTTGTTTTATCATATCTTTCCTCATTTTTGTTGTAAAGAACGTCTGCAACTTGTGGAAATATATTTCTAAGTCTAAGCACCATAAAAACTGAATACAAAAATGAAACCTACAACCTATGATCAATGAAATGAAGTTTAATTCTAGGATCTGACTTGTACAGTAGCGCCATCAATTGGAAGTGCAACAAATAGCATAGTGATTATTTCACTGAATGAGCAATCCAGAGGTTTGGACTGATGAATGATTGACGTGAGTTCAAACCCCACCATGGCAGCCAGCTAATTTAAATTCATTTGACTTTGTAATTCTGGAATACAAAAACTAGTTTCAGTTACTGAATTGTCATAAAACAAAATCTTCCTCTTTACTTTGGCCTGAATGTGGCTCCAAAGTAATGTGGTTGACCTTTAACTGTCCTCTGAATTGACCGAACAAGTCACTCAGTTGTGTTCAGGATGGTAGGTCACCACACTCTTCTCTACGATGAAAAATAAATGCTGCCCCTGCCAGTGACACACACATTCCAAGAATGAACTCTGTTAGAGAAAACATTCCTCACACAGGAATGACAAGCCCAAACATTTGTTTTTGTATTATTATTTATGGGGGTCTGCTTGACAAGGTTTGTCCCCTTCACTTTCCCACCAGCTTTTTGAAATCCTACTTCATACCTTATCAGAGTGACCATCTGTTCTTTACTTGGAGGCAGCCAGCCAACAGCTTGTTTACAGTACTTAACTGGGCTGGTGACCAATAGGACATGAGTCCCAGGTTTTAACACAGGTCTCATGTCAATCAATACCATCAAGAAGGTTTGGCCTTTGCTCACTCAAACGCCAGTCCCACTCTTCCACTTGGTGTATCTATTTTTATTTCTTGCTTTTGAGGTATTCTGCATCTGTCAGTTTTAATTATATTAAGTAGCTTTAAATTTTAATGCAGCAGAAAAGCCAGTTAAATGTGCAGGAGACAAAAGACAGAAGAATCAGTTAAGGTATCGGTATCAGTGAAAACGAAATCACATGAGTATATTGCTTTCACAGGTGGATCTCCATTTTGTCATTATCTGTTTATCTCCTTAGGTTACAAGTATTTTGTTTGATCTGCTCTGCAGGCAAAATTAAGTAAGCCCTAGTTTTAGTTATTTAGCATCTGTTTGCATTTTATAAGGTGTTTTATCAATTGTTGGTTATAGCTTACTGGTTGCAATGAATGTTTCAGAGAATATTTATGGTTTCAAACAGAAGTAATGCTAATTCGGGTGTAGAGCTTAACAAACTAACATTTCCAAGTTTGTGTTAATGGATTGTTGTTGTAAAACAGTATTCTACTCCATATCCATTTTGTCTGTGACTGTAGAGATTAAAACTATTTATGCTAAGGCTAGTTCTGAAATGGTGAGAAAGTGAGGTCTGCAGATGCTGGAGATCAGAGCTGGAAATGTGTTGCTGGAAAAGCGCAGCAGGTCAGGCAGCATCTAGGGAACAGGAGAATCGACGTTTCGGGCATAAGCTGAACAGACGTTCAGCTGAACGTCTGTTCCTGAAGAAGGGCTTATGCCCGAAACGTCGATTCTCCTGTTCCCTGGATGCTGCCTGACCTGCTGCGCTTTTCCAGCAACACATTTCTAGTTCTGAAATGGATTTTGTATTCTAACTTTTGTTAATGGGAAAATACATTGTAAAGTTCACACTTCTTCAATGTTACAAACAGTGCAAAGTTCACAAATAGATCATATATAAGTAGTTCTCCTATAATGCCATAGCTGCATTCCAGCGAAACCTCGTTTAAATGAAAATCTCTCAATATAAATAACGGGGCCTATGGGAAAAGTGGGGTTGGGGTTGGGGCAGGGGCAGGCCAGCAAAGAATACCACTCAGGATTGCTCAAAAATCACCCAAACGTCTAACGCAAAGTGTAGCACAGCCTGAATGAAGCTTGAAATCATATTTATTAATTAAATAAAAGTAAATTTAACCCAGTATACTTAAAAAAAAAATGAAAGCTCCTGTCAGCAGCTGATATCGCGCATGCTCAGGACGGCACAAAGACTGGCGCTGACATTGCGCATGCGCAAAACAGCACGGTGACTTCGGTGTGGAGATCAGCACAAAGCGCGCAAACCGGTCCCCACTGGAATAGTACTATTGCGAACAGAGGTAAGTGTTTTTGAAAATACTGTTCCCTAATTCTTCAGCTACATTATAGCCAAATCACACTGCCGGAACGCGCATTATCCAAAAACTACCTGTAGACTGTTTGGACATGTGATCTTACATTTTTTGTCCTTTGTACATAGAGTTTATTAATAAACTGAAGTTGCATTTTTGGTTTTATAAAGGCTTATTGAGTAATTTATAGCTATAATTATTCAGTGTGGAAACATGGAGTTAATGCTCACATCTGACCTATTGTAAAAGTTTATTTGTTTATCTTGCAATTTCAGGTCTGTTTTATCCAAGTAAATTGTAGGCACGTTTACACATGACCTATTACAAGTTTATAACTGCATTTTATGAATTAAAATTTAATATATTGTCTTGCATAGGTTGGGATCTTCTTAATTAATTGTATATATCTGTGAAAAATACTTAAATTAATTCATACCCATTTGAATGAGTAATGTAGTGCTTACATTTAATAGCCTGACTCAGTTAAACAGATATTTGAATTTGGGTTTTCTTGGACAGTAAATGGCTGCTGGATCTTTGATGCAGTGGAGCAAAGTATTTGAATATATTGCAGTGGTCAGTTTCACTTTGATCAAGCTTCAGTCCTTTAATAACCCCTATCCATGTGATCTTGTCAGAACGTGGCATCCTTTGGGGGAATATACTTTAGTTACACATCTGCTGTTTTTCAGCAGGAACCCTGAAGTACCTATCTTCAGACTGGTAATGTGAGAAATAGGAACAGGATCATTATATTCATTCATTATTTCGTCTGTTGTTCTTGTAGTTCTGGCCAAAGATAATGATTGAACTGTCAGATCTGAGGGAATTTTATGACCCTGATACAGTTGAATTAATGAACTGGATAAAGTAAGTTAAATAATTTTCTACCTATAAAATCGCATTTGAATTTTTAATATCAAAGTTGTGCAAAGTTTCTGAGCCTGACACATAACTTATGTTTCTTGCGTTTGAGTTGGTGCTTTTACAGTTTATTGGGTTGAATTTTCCAAATTATAGGAGAAGACAATGAACTACTGTCTAGCAGTGTGGTTTGTTCCAGGGCATCTGAGAAATTTTGTGCAGGAGTTTTGAGTTATGAATATGAAATTTAAGGTTTTGGACTGACTCTTTAATTCATTGTAAAATTAAGAAATGAAGAGATGTGGTGTGATTTGATACTACTTCTGATTAACAAGACTACATATGTGGCTTGCTTACCATGGAGACTGGGGTCAAGAATGAAACTTAGTGAGAGCAACATGCTAAATGTTCCACACCCGAGAACCAAGCGGCAGAGTCTGGCTTGACTGCAGGCAGACTTCCTGTCTCAGTTTTTGGACTGAGACCATGGTCTTGTTGCAGTTAGTGCGGTCCACTGAGAGGGGAAGGCAATAGATCTTTGGGGTAGCACAGTCTCTGGTCAAAGGGAAGAATCTATGTCATTCTAAAATTTACAGGATTTGTCCTGGTGAGGCTGGAAGGAGACATTATTCTGGAATGAGCCACACAACAAATGCTGGCCCAGTCAGCATTTGAATGAATTAATAAAACATTGATGCAATTCCTGTTAGGATTCCAGTTCTTGAAGTTTGTGCTTTGATAATTGTACTTCTCATGATTATCAAGGATGTGTTTCTTGCACTTATTTTATGAGAAAGGTTTAAGTTAAGCATGTATTTTTTAAAAACTAAAGCTACCAAAAAAAATACCTATAAAGAAACCTAAATATTAATGTTTAGGATATAGTTTTTTTCTCTCATAGGTCAAAAACATCCAAAAATGCGGTATTTGCTGGAAGTATGCAATTATTAGCAGGGGTCAAACTGTGTACTGGGAGATCCATAACTAATCACCCTCATTATGAAGACAAAAAGTTAAGAGAAAGAACAAAACAGGTAACTATCTCTCAAACAGTTGGTCATATTGATTTCTCTCACAGCTTTGGTCTTTTGATTCTTCAAGCTTCTTTCTCTTGACTTGTTTTATTTTTTATCTCTGGATGGCCTTTTTCTATAACATGAACAAGGCAAAGTCAGGGCATTCTTTATTCTGGCTGCAATCGGTTAATCGATTCTCTTCAGCCTCATGTATGCCTATACTTTCCTTGACCAACCAAGATTAGGTTATGACTTGCTAATTTTACGTATTATATTTCAATACTTTAATATTCCCTTTTTTTAAATTTGGGAGAGAGTGACGTCTTTTTTTTACTTCATCTAAGTAATTTTAAAACTTTACACCAACTCCCAGAATCCCCCTACCTTGGTATCCCTTCTATACCATGCCTTAATTTAATGTTTTCCAACTGTCTTATTCCACAAATAAGCATATCAATAAAATTAGCTAGAAGGTTAGATGTTAATTTCTAATAATAAAGGTAGCTTTTACGAATTAATATTCTTTTTAGTATGTGCTCCCCAACTAATGAACATCTGACTTAGGAACGAGATCCTATATTGCTGTTAAATTTAAGGGTCTGACATACAAATGTTCAGTCATATTTACAAACAGATATTTCAGACAGGAAGAGTCTGTGATGGCATATGCTGACACAATTGGTTAGAAGACATTCATTAGCCTTAAATTGAATTTGATAACGCTTATGTCATCCTCTATAAAGATCTATCAGATATACTCCAAAAGGTCTCCAGAAGAGGTATACAATATCCTACGGATATATGGAACAGACTACATTCTCCTTGAGGACAGTATTTGTTACGAAAGGAGACACAGTAGAGGCTGCCGTTTGAGAGACCTGCTTGATGTCGCAAATGGTCATGTAAGTAACATTTGTGTGTAGTCTTGTAGATACCTAAAAGGACCCCTTTTATTTTATAAAGGCATGACTTGTCATTTCAGTAGTTCTAAAAATTTTCTAGCAAATCTTACTTGGTGATTTATGAAATAAATGAAAAATAATTTCATTCAATGATGGTAGATCTACTGGTCATCTAGGGAATGCCTGGAAATTCCTGCTTCAGAATTACAAAGCTGGGGTTCTGGCCTAGACCCTGATTTTACAAGTAATTGACCTCCCAATTCAAATGGCTACATTACCTGGATTTACAAACAAACCTTTCTTTAAAGAGTCAAATTAGCAATTAATCATCAGAATAATCTATGTCCACCAAATAACGTAATTAGCAAAAGAAGCAATGAAGATATGAGGCAAACTTTTTTTAGCCATTGAGTGGTTGTGGCGCTGTCTGAGACTCTGGTGGAGGTGCATCCTATAAAAGCATTCAAATGGCATATTGGATCATTATTTAAAAGTTAACATGTAAAGGATTATGGGTCATGGTAGGTTGTTTCACAAGGAGAATTGCTTTTCTAGGGGGCCAGCAGAGACCTGACAGGCAAATGACCCCTGTATGGCATCTATTCTATAGTTCTATGTTGCTTGTCTGCTGACATTTTTCCATTTTCTTTTTAAGAAGACAAGATGACATGCTAAGAGAGTATGATTAAAAAGGTGCAGAATACAACTGAGATTGTGTAGAAGAGTAATGACAGAAATCAATTAATTATACCAACCTTGTTACAAGACTGTGTGGAGAGGGGGGAGATGACAGAGTAGTCACTTTTGAGGTCTTGGGAGAGATTGTTGAAATGTATTGTATGATGTTTTGACTTTAAAGAGCGTTAGAGTTCTGTGTGTGATCAGAATTATTTGAAATTACAGGCTTTCTGAGCGCTGCCCCTTCATGAAGTACTAAGAAATTAATACTTGACTAAGGTCAAGGTATGACCTTCCCACCCAGAATGATGAAGGGCTTTTGCCCGAAATGTCAATTTTCCTGCTCCTCGGATGCTGCCTGACCTGCTGTGCTTTTCCAGCACAACTCTGATCTAAACTCTGGTTTCCAGTATCTGCAGTCCTCACTTGTGCCTGGCAGTGGAAGTGGGGAACTGCACCATTCTGCCTAATTAAATTATGTTCCTGCCTCTCTGCCCACCACCTTCAGGACCAAAAGGTTCCATCCATGGTACTGGGTTTGATGTGTATTTTTGTTTGTTAAAATAAATTGATTCATCTCATTAAATTGCAACATGCAGAACAATCTAACTCCATTGTCAAAAAACTTGATTTATGCAGATATTTATATAGTAATGTGACTTGTATTTTTTTTGCACTGTGCTCATTTAAGGTCAGATTTCTTAAAACATAAATGTAATTATCCTTTTTGCAGGTAATGGATGGTCCTGGAGCAAATGATCCTGATTTGAAGCTTTCTCCTTATCCACGCTTTTGTGATGAAATAAAATATAGTAAACCTCCCTATACACTTTATTTCTCTCGTGTGTTTAAAAACAAAACATTCCACATTTACAAGCTAAAGAAGAAGAAAAATGTACATTATTAGAATGTTTGCAGCTATTCATTACATTGCGAAAGAATAGGTGTTGGCTATACAAGTAGAAAATACAAAACTGCATTTATGGAAGGACTAATCTTGTGTTTGGAATTGAGTACTTATCTGCTGAATTCCAGAATTAATTATCATACACTTTGGATTGAAACTTAAGATAATAGTCAGATAAAGACCTTTTTCATTTAAATGTTTACTAGTTCAAACAGAGTATTTTTCTTTTAAGTTTCTATTCATTTCACATAATTCATATTTCATTCATACAAGCTGACTTTTTCTCCTAGAAATTGAATGTTATGTTACAGATATCAGCAAAAAGGTTTTTGTTATCCTATCTTTGAATTAATGGCTGTATTTATTTGAATTGTTAATACATATTGCCATTGGAGACACATTTCTTACAGGTTTTTTTAGAAGTTTATCTGCATAATCACATACTTGTATGCATTCTGTGCTTTATGTCATGTGACAATTTTTTTTGTTACCATTCATGTAAAACAAGTTACACTTTCAGTTAAAATCTGTGATCAGATTATTGGTAATGTAAATGGTCTTAAATTATAGCATGTTAACACCTCTACATAAATTGTGCCAAACTAAATGATTAAAGTTGTTGGGCAGTATCACAATGTAAGAAATATTTTTATTATGATGCTGTCCACTGTTATGAGCCTTTTTGTGTACTTTAAAATTACTGAATTAATGGACCACTTCAGCTGACAATGGAGGAAATTTTTAGCTGATAGTTTTGCTTTTCCCACCAAATACATATGCAAGCCTCCGAATTGATGGCTATATGTTGTAGCATTATCCATTTCTGGAAAACGTTTAGTTCAGCTGAATGTAAAACTGATAAGATTTTTGGATACAGTAATTGCATGATTAAAATTATTGCTTGTAACTAAATACTGGCAACAACTAATAAGACTAACACTACTGAGATGTGTTGTATAATATCGGCCACACTTCTGGAAACCAGAGTGGTTAGCTTTTTTTTTTTTAAAAACAGCTGCCTTTGACCATTTCTCTTAACCAGTTAAACCCTAATCCTGTGTTGTCCTTTTCAGTATTGAGGGTAATATAACCCAGTGTATTATTCTGTTGACACAAAACATACACTGCTCGTTGCCAGTATTAAACCTCTTCCTAGTCCAGAGCTCACCCCTTATAAGGTTATAGATATTAGGTTGTAGTAATGTAAAAATATTCCAATTGGTACTTGATTCTGTATTTTTGTCTTCAAACTACTAACTTATGTGAAAAGAAACAATTGGTTTTCTGTGGCAACATTGCAGTTGAAAAATGCTACTAGTGTCACTACTGAATTTTATATTTTTAAAAGTATGTTTAATTTCTTTATCCACTTTGTACAGCAAATATAGATTTTGAAATGCACCAGTGTGCATTAACTGTTTCATTCCACTACATTGTTTGGCAAAATTTTTAAGTATTAAAAAAAATTTATTATTCATATGAATATTGTCCTTTCTTACCAAATTATAACTTATTAAAATACTTTAAACAGGTTTCAAAACTTAAATTTGTAAAGGAGTCAAACATGGAACCTCTTGAATTCTGTAATCCTTCAAACTGAATCCTTAGTAACTTTTCAAATAGGCACACATCTGTAGTACCTGTTCACAGTCTCACTGCTGTCATGTGGGAATATTGAAGGAACTGAACTAAATATGAGCCATTTTTACAAACACTTTACATTAAGAAAGCATTCATCAAGGGAATCCTTACTGAACAGGCGGCTACTCCACCTGTCATGTCAGTACCAACACTACAGATGAGCAGTTCACCTGGTAGCAATTCCCTACCATTTTCCCCATCATTCTCCACAGTTCTATTTTTCAGACAATGATTTAGCTCCATCTTAAATGCTCCAGCTGAATGTGCTTCCACCTCAAATAGCCACTTAATTCATTCCAGATCATAACCACTCATTGTATAAAATATTTTCCTTGTCACCATTGCTTTTCTTGCCAATGACCTGAAATCTGTGCCCTTGTTTTTTTTTTGTATTTTTCTTCTCAAAAAAATGAACTGCTACACATTTTTAAAAAAGGTGAATACAAATTCAGTGACTAGCAAAGTCCTGTGAAACCCATGGAACGTCTCGCTTGTAAACTATGAGGGAAATTTCAAACAGGGGAACATAACGAGATGGGGCGGGGTCTGACTGCTCAGGAGAAAGACACCTTTTGCAAACATGTTACAAGGAGTACAAAAAAACGGGATTAAAAGCTGAATGAAACACTAGACTATCTATATTAGCCAGACATCATAGTTTCAGGGCTAGAATGCTGTAAGGGCCAGTTTTAAGAACAGTCATTTTAAACAACCCCTGCAACGCAGGTAAAATGTAGCAAAATGCCATCTTAGTGAATGTGGATTTAGTTACTGAGGAAAGGAGTGAGAAGAACAGAATTTCAACTAACATGAAAAACCATGGATCTCGAAACTGACTGGTCAACTGTCAGTGTCAACACTACAAATGCCATCAAGTAACAGACAGTACTTAGTTTCTGATTTGTTCATAAAGAGCAGATAAGACTAATACGAATAATCTTAATTTTTATGTTTTTGGACTCTTAGTTCTACACTTTGTTATTCCTCATTTTGTAAATCGTAAACTCATTCTTTTGTTAATTCAAGGAAGCCTTGTTAGACTGGCTTAAAGTAATAACAAAGCATCATTTGAGTTTGGGTAAGATGAGTATCCACAAGGGATAGTGAATAACCAAGGGCTTAGTTCATTGCTCCTTACTTATGAGCTTAATGATTTGTGGGTTTCCGTTCTGGAACTGTTAACAAATTTGGATTTGGGCACAACATAATCTAATGGATAAAAAGGTAAAGTGCATTTCACACTATTCAAGGGGTAGTCTAGTACAATAACCATATGTAATTTTTTTTCCTCTGTGCTTTTATGTATTCATTTGAAATATGGCAATTCTAAAGTCATTTTATTTACTTAAAATTTTATGGGCTTATGAATGACTTCCAACCATTACAGTATGGCTAGTGAGTTCTGTACATAAAGTGGATGGTGGGAGACAGCTGATGGGTTAATGATGACCATGAGGGAAGGTAAGGGTGAAGAGATGGGTGAGGGACTTTTAAAATGGGCAGAAGGTTTAACTGTATAACAAAGCTGCTGAATGACTCAAAGCACCTAGCTAAGGATTTTTGGGGCCTATGTCCACTCGCACATCATGTAGCAGACTCATCTCCAGGGCAGTGAGAGCTGAGCCCCAGTACAGCCTGCCACCCAAAATTCTTGAGATGTTTACAATGACAGAAGAGTACTATCTCCTGATACGAAGAGAAACTTGTGACCCCCGTGGCTCTACATAACATCAAAATTATAACAAACACAGCTGTGTTGGGCTGAGCCGCTTCAGAATCTAGCAATCACTAAACTAAATTACATTGACTTAGCTCTTACAGAAAATACTAAGCTGTTCATATCTCTTCCCAGAGATTCTCAATTCCCCTCCAAGTGCTCAAAAAGCAAGATTTATTTCTCTCTGCTATTGTTCCAAATGGCAAACTGCTAACAGTCTTTCCAAAAAAAATGCTGAAGGCATGGAAGCAATAGAATGAACAATAATTTGTATTTCTATTGATATAGAAAAGAAATGCAAATACTCAGCAGGTGGAGTGCCTTGAAAGGATTATCCTTGATAGGTCCTTGAAAGTGGAGTCGCAAGTAGATAGGATACTGAAGAAGGCGTTTGGTTTGCTTTCCTTTATTGGTCAGAATATTGAGAACAGTAGTTGGGAGGTCATGTTGCAGCTGTACAGGAGATTGGTTGGGCCACTGTTGGAATATTGCATGCAATTCTGGTCTCCTTCCTATCAGAATAATGTTGTGAAAATTGAAAGGTGTCAGAAAAGATTTGCAAGGACGTTGCCAGGGTTGGAGGATTTGAGCTATAGGGAGAGGCTGAACAGGCTGGGGCTGTTTTTCCCCGGAGTGTCGGAGGCTGAGGGGTGACCTTATAGAGGTTTACAAAATTGAGGGGCGTGGATAGGGTCAGGGAGTCCAGAACTAGAGGGCATAGGTTTAGGGTGAGAGAGGAAAGATATAAAAGAGACCTAAAGGGCAACCTTTTCACACAAAAGGTGGTACGTGTATGGAATGAGCTGCCAGAAGAAGTCGTGGAGGCTTGTACAATTGCAACATTTAAGGGGCATTTGGATGGGTATATGAATAAGAAGGGTTTGGAGGGATATGGGCTGGGTACTGGCAGGTGAGACTAGATTGGGTTGGGATATCTGGTCGGCATGGACGGGTTGGACCAAAGAGTCTGTTTTTATGCTGTACATCTCTATGACTCTATGTTAGTCAGCAACTGTGGCAGGAAACAGTTAATGTTTCAAGTTGATCAGCTCTGCTGTCTGACTTGCTGAGATTTTCCAGCATTTTTATTATTTCAGAATTATAGAATCCTCAGTAGTTTGGTTATGCATTTATATAAGTACTTAGATTTAGCAAGTGTCCCAAGGATCTTCAGAGGAGCAATCATCAGACAACAATTTGACACTACAAGCTTCATATGCAACAAAATAAGGACAGAAAACCCATTGCCTGAAACTTTCCTCACATCCTACAAGAGTTCAGTTTTAAGAATTGTTTAAAGGACAGGATGTAGACAGCGAGGTTCAGTGCCTCACCTGAATTTAATTGAATGAAAACTACTCCAATATTAATGACACAACATCACTAGAATGGTTTGGATAATCCATTTAATTTGCTGTGTAAATATGCACAATTCTGAGACAAGAAATCATCTGGTATTCCAACGAATGTTTTTTTAATAAACATTCCAGCTAACTTATTTCTTTCTGGGAATTAATTCTCTATGAACTGAGAGAAAGTGAGGACTGCAGATGCTGGAGACCAGAGTTGAAAAGTGTGGTGCTGGAAAAGTGCAGCAGGCCAGGCAGCATCCGAGGAGCAGGAGAATCGACTTTTCGGGCATAAGCCCTTGTTCAGGAATGAGGCTCATTCCTGAAGAAGGGCTTATGCCCGAAACGTCGATTCTCCTGCTTCTCGGATGCTGCCTGGCCTGCTGCGCTCTATGAACTGATTCTTGTGTTGAAACAATACTGATGAAAGGTTGGTTAGGCCACTGCTAAAGTATTGTACGCAGCTGTGGAATCTACTTCAAAGGTAGAATATGATAGCAATGGAAAGAGTGCAGAAAAAATTTACCAGGATGTTGCCTGGAGAGTTTTAGTTATGAAGAGAGATTGGATAGCAGAGGAAACTGAGAAAGACATGATTGAAATGTATAAGATTCTGAGGGGCATAGGCAAGGTAGACAGGAAGTAAATTCTGCCTCCAGTGGAGTGATCAATGACCAAAACATAGATTTTCAGTGAGGGACAGGAGGTTTAAAGGGAATCTTAAGTTTTTTTTTACTTAGAGGGAATTGGGAATTCACTGTCTGGTGGGGTTGTAGAGACAGACACAACATGTAAATAGTATTTAGATGTGAACTTGCAAAGCCAGGCCATGCAAATCTATGGATTAAAGGGTGGAAAATTGGATTAGAGTAGCCAAAGAACCTTTATCGATGTAGACACCTACGACCACGAGCCACACTGGTTCTCTCTGATCCCACTGAGCAGTTGCAACAATTTCCAGCCTTCCAATGGGTCACAATAAGAAAAGATTTGAGAAACTCTGCTATAAATGGAACTCTTCCTTTCTACAAGTTTCAGTGCAGTACAAATTATGCTGGTAGTTGGGGCATTTCCAACTCAGAGCTGAAAATGTGTTGCTGGAAAAGCGCAGCAGGTCAGGCAGCATCCAGGGAACAGGAGAATCGACGTTTCGGGCATAAGCCCTTCTTCATTCCTGAACACATTTTCAGCTCTGATCTCCAGCATCTGCAGACCTCACTTTCTCCTCAAGCATTTCCAACTCAATCAGATTCCTCCAGGGGCACTGTAAGTGGAGGGTGCTGTAGTTAAGTCAGGTCCCGCTGGTGGCGTTGTCGATGGAGGATGCTATAGTTAGGTCAGGTTCCGCTGCTGGCGCAGTCGGTGAAGGGTGCTGCAGTTAAATCAGATTCCTATAACGGCGCTGTCGATGGAGGGAGTTGTAGTTAAATCAGATTCCGCTCGTGGCGCTGTCGGTGGAGGGTGCTGTAGTTAAATTAGATTCCGCTAGTGGCGCTGTTCTGAGAGTTCCCGTTGGCCGCGCTGCGGTAATTTGGTTGTCGGTGTATTTGTGCATTTTTTTTAAACCGAACGGAGGCCTTTAACGATGGAGGATCAGGAGTTGGAAATGATTCGGCGGCAGAGACTCGCTGAGCTACAGGCACAACGCGGGGTAAGGCCGCTCGCCGTGAACAGCGGGTGCTGATCACCATTTGGTGCAGAGTGTGGAGGCCGAGTTCACCCCCCGGGGGCCTGGTGATCTGGCCGCTGTAGTGGGCCGTATTCCCCTTCACCACTGCTTGGGAGCTGGCGAGGCTGTGCAGGGGAGCTCCCTGACCTTATGCTGAGGCACAGATGGTCTGGAACTCCCCTCACGTCTTGGTTAGCTGCATATTTGTCGGTTATATTTCAGTCACCTTTCCCTATGCTTTTATTTTAACTCTTTGCTGAATAATATCCTGTCAACATCTCACCTGTGACCATCTCTGAGATAGAGAACGTTATTCTGCCAGAGGAGGGCTGTCTCGCACTGGTTCCCCCCGCCCGTCATGCTGGAAAGAAGTTTGGTTACTGTCTACAGCAAAGATACCAGCTGACTTACCCTTTTTAAGGCAGCCAAGAAATGCTCTAGTTGTCACATGTTCACTACCACCAGACATTTAGTATGATCTGATTTTATGACCAGATTGTTAGAATGTTTACAATACACAGTGAAACAAAACTGTTAAACTCAGAATTGTTGGCAGTTTTAGTTGTGTTTATACTTAATGTTTTGCTGTCAAAATACATTGTCTCAACAATTAATCATTCAAGGACTGGTGTTAAGGAAGAAATGCCTGAAGAATTGCAAATGGCTGTAGTATGCTAGACAGTTTGCTTCGTCACTTACCTTACAAAGACCCACTAGGGAAGATAAAAGCCCCTAACAGTCAACACAAGTCCACCCTTTTAATGATCAAATTTATGTTGCTGCTAGCTAGACAATCTAAACTCTGTTCTATGTGTACATATAGGAATGAAACAATCAGGTGTCTAGAATGGCTTGTGAAAATATAAAATACAGGAAACACTCAGCAAATCAGGCAAATTTTATGGTAGGAAACAATTAATGTTTCAGCTTAATAATGCTTTGTCAGAATCTTGTGACTAGGAGTTGACATATTAGTTGTTGTAGACAGGAAAATGGTTCTTGGTTGGCTTTGGATCTTAAGAATAGACAAAACCAGAGGGTAAAAATTTCTGGCTTGGTGTCTCTTACATGGAAAGCAAAATCCTTATGCTGTGAATAAGCTT
>NW_025211925.1:0-25000 GCF_004010195.1 Chiloscyllium plagiosum
CTCCCCACACTTAAATAGTTTCCTGTATCACAGTGGCACAGTCAGTTTGCTTATCTATCCTGCACCCCCTACTTTTGTTCATACAACCTCCAGAATCTCAAACCTGCAGGACAATGGCAAGGGCTGAATCTCCTCCATTTCAATCATCTAGATCTGCCTCACTTGCAGTCACACATCCCTATCCTTGCCTAAATCAGACAACCATGGGACTGCCTCCTGGAACAAGTGACCAGATAATTCTACCCCCTTGCTGATACAAGAGGGTCAGTGGCTCATTCAATCTGATCAAAACTCTGAGCTGCATGTGTTTGTCATGAATCTCACTGGCATCCTGCAGCTCTTATATTCTGCAATCTATCCCGCCATTTTTACTGCACTAATTCATTCATTTTTCTACGCGTTTCGGTCAAGATTTGAAAGCCATTTTTTTAAAAGCTGAAATTAGGGGGTCAACTTATACATAAGGTATTGTTTTCGAGGAGATGAAATTCACACTTGCCACGAGTCAAAAAAAAAATGAACAAACGAGCCAAATTTGAAAATCACATTGGGCAAATATATACTGGTGCGCGTAACAAGTGACAACGCAGGTATTGCATTTGAATCAAAAATGTGCAAATCACGTCCTTTAAGGCTGTATATATGGTCTGGAAGAGATCCCTGAAAAACTAGGGTCGACGTAAACGAGGTATATGAAAAATACCAGATTTTTTTTGGCCAAAATAAGAGATCAACTTATATATGAGATCGACATATACACAAGTATATATGGAAATTTATAATTAATAAGCCCAATAAGCTGTACTCCTGCAAGTAAACTTTATATTCACTAATAAATTGAGTTTTGAAAGATAAATGAGCAAAATATTCACCCAGTTAACAATCACTGACCTGTTTCCCTGTAACATCACACTTAGATTTTTCTCGGTGCACAGACTGAGGCGCTGTCCTGTCTCAAACTGCTATTCAAAACTCACCATTCTCTCTGGTACTGCATGGAAAGACAGCATCACCACTAAGGAAGTGCTGCAGTGAACAGGTCAGCAGCACCTGCAGGACAGTATGATGAATTGACCAATGTCCTGCATTGTCCAGGCATACATTTCCTCCAGAGTGGCAATAGAGTGGATAGCACAAAGCAGAAGGAGGGAACCAAACCAGCCAAAGAAGGCTTTGCAAAGCACATTTAAAAGGTGGATGCCCAAGAGGATGACTGGCACGATGGCTCAGTGGTTAGCACTGCTGTCTCACACCATCAGAGAGAAATGGGTCTGGGTAGTTTACTCTTTGAAGGGTCGGTGTGGACTGGTTGGGCCGAAGGGCCTGTTTCCACACTGCAGGGAACCTAATCTAATCTAATCAGGGATCAGAGTTCAACTCTACCCTGGAACAACTGTCTGTGTGGAGTTTTCACATTTGCCCCGTATCTGCATGGGTTTCCTCCCACAGTCCAAAGATGCGCAAGTTAAGTGGATTGGCCACGCTAAATTACCTTTAGTGTCTCAGGATGTACAGGTTAGGTGGATTAGCCCACATGGGACCGGAGCAACCAAGTCTAACTGTGCTTCAAAACACTACATTCTCTGTAAATGGACATATTAATAATGTCATAATAGATTATCCAAATATGCACAGAAGTAAGATAAAGCTAAACTTTATCATTTTTTTCTAACTATTCCTTAAGTACTGACCTCGTTGGCTTGGTGATTGCATGATCGCGTGGATCACATTTCGTAAGCAGATCAGCTTAAGCTGTGGGCTAGTACACTGGTTCAGCTGACTCAACTCCCGTTTGGCACGAGGTATATTAATACTGAAATATGAAACAATCATCAGGTTAGAACAGTGTTTTGTTAACAAAATTGCCACAATATTATAATAATAGATTGGTCAAAATACAGAAGGAGTATAATATTAAAATTCAGTTTTGGTTCACATTAACACCCTCACTACATTCACTGAACAGGTGAATGTACCATTATGCAAATCAAAAACTAAGCAAAGACTGCGCTATTTTAAGCAACTAAAACTTACCAGCAGTTTTAAGCAAAGTCAACTGCAATGATAGGCTGGTCAGCATCTTATACTGTAGTTGAAGGACACCATTTTCCTACAGGTAATGAAACTACCCTTTCAAACTAAAAACACATTGTTACTAATAACTAATGCATTATTTTAACATGCTGTTAAAATCTTGGGACAGTGGAATTTTACATGAACACGAGTAACAAAATTAATATTTTATAACACCAGTTCAAGCACTAATCTGCAAAACATGATTCTTTGCAAACAGCAATCACAGACAATGTATTTCCATTGGCCTCCAATCATAAGTTACAACCCAGTTCCAACTGTACCACATGCCAATTATTTCACTTTTGTGCAGCACTTAACTGTGCCACAGTTTACATCTGGTCTGAAACTAACTTCTTCTCTAAATACTTACCACTTTTCAAAAATAGAACAAAAGTTGGGCAAGTCCAACAAAGATCCATTTACAAATCTAGATTCCAACTATTATTCAAAATCAAAAGACCAACAGTTTAATGAGTAGTGTAGCAGAATATGCCAAGCAATGCATGCGACATACCTACGAATCAGGTCATAACCTGAGTGAGGCTACACACTGGATTACAGCAAGACAATTGGACAGAATGATAAATAACCTGGAGCAGGTTCAGTATCCCACCATTTGGCAGTTGGGTGATTTAAATTCAGTTGAGAAAATAAATTTGGAATTTTAAAAAGGTATCTATACCAATCACCATGAAAGTACTAGGCTTGTAAAAATCCACCTGGTTCACTAGTGTCCCGCAAAGAAAGAAGTCTATGGTTACATGATTTGGCCTTCAGCAATGATTCCAAATTGCTTTTTGAAATAGCCTATAAAGCAACCAACATATCCGACTGTGACATAAAACAGATAGTATTTATTTTTGAGCCAAAAAAACAAAAACCTGCATTCAAGACCTATCTGCTCCAGAGTTATCACATCAGTGAACAGACTGGTTTGAAACAAAATCTACAATGAAATAGGAAGGGTCATCTGGCATTGACCCCGGTGATCCACAAAATATGACAGAGAAACATCCAGGCTTTCGTCAATTTCTGGAGCCTTTAGGAACATTGTCTGAAATTCAAGTCAAACAACAGCCTGAACAAGTCATACTCAGCAAACTATACAATTTGACTAAATTCAAATCTCAGATTCCAACTTTGTGGAGTGTGTCTGGTTCCATTGGCAATACAGACCCACTAGAAATACACAACTGGCAGGGGGAATCCTCAACATAGACCTGGGAGATCCAGAGTCACATGACTTATGGTGAAACATGACCAAGAAACCACCCAAGAGATCAATCAGCTCAAATATGGTCGATGGTAAATTAGTATTTTTCCATGTCAAACAAAAACAGCAAGAAGCACAAAGAGCAAATTTTTGGCTGGGAGAAATTTAAAATGTCAAGAGCAACTTTGTACGGTCTTTACTGACCAAGCTGGCCACGTCTTGAGTGTTGTGATGTCAACCTGACCCCATATAGTGGTGAGACAAACAACATAAGGATACACTCACAGAGAAAACACTGACCCATCTTGTTGTGCGGTGTGTTGTTCTGAAGAATGTAGTGGAAGACAGTGAGGGCTGCAAATGGTGGAGATCAGAGTAGAGAGTGCGGTGCTGGAAAAGCACAACAGGTCAGACAGCATCAGAGAAGAATGTAGCGGTCAATCACCTTCTTGAACTCCTGCAGTCCATGTGTTGTAAGTACACCCTCAGGTGCTGTTAGGAGTGGAATTCCAGGATTTAAATCCAGAGACCGAAAAAACAAAATGACTATATGGTCACAAAGCAGGATGGTGTATGGCTTGGAGGAAAACTTAAAGATGGTGATGATCCCATTTATTGCTGCTATATCCTTTGAGATGGTCCAGATTGTGGGTATGGTAAGTGCTATTGAAACAACTTTGGCACATTTTGTAAGTGATAACAATCGGCAGAATGTTTTGTCCTGGGTGATGTTGAGTTGTTGCAGTCGGTCAACAGGGAGGATTTCCCATCACAGTTCTGACTTACAGTTTACAGATGGCAGTCACTTTTTGGAGAGTCAAGTTGCTCACAACAGAATTCTAAGTCTGACTACAAAGGCAGGTCACTGTATTCATATAGCTGTCCAGATCAGTTCTTCCATCAATAGTAAACCGTAGGATGTAGAGACTGGAGGATTCAACAATAATAAAGTCATCCAATGTTGTAGAGAAATGGTTGGATTCTCTGTTGATGGAGATGCTCACAGTCTGGCACTTGTGTGGTGTGAACGTTAATTAACAGTTCTTACTTGCCTCAAGTTTAGATATTGCCCAGGTCTTGCTGCTTTGAACATGGACTGCTTCAGTATCTGAAGAGTCATAAATGGTGCTAAACATTAGGAATATTCATTGGTTGCACACTTATTGATGAAGCTGCTCAAGATGGTGGCCTAAAGAATTCCTGCAGAGTAGAACTGAGGTAACTAACTTCCAATAATCACAACCTTCTTCTTTCAGGTTAGATATTCCTCCAATCAAGTGATTTTTCCCCTGAATTGCACACCCTCCAGTTTTGCTACAACTCAGAGATGCCATACTCAAGTGAAATGATGCATTGATATCCAAGACTATTTTCTAGCCTCATTTCTGGTGTTTAACTCTTATCAAGATTTAGACAAATCCTTTAATGAGGTCAGGAGCCAAGTCTTCCCAGCAGAATCCAACTGTGTCAGACAGCTAGCTGCTTGATTGCACTCTCAGAAACCTCTTTCACCAGTTTGCTGATGATTGAGAGTCAATTGAATCGAAGGAATGGGAGTTGGTATTTGCTCAGTTGCCTTTGTCCACTGCATATTTGCAGAAGATCACCGGGTATGAGCCAGGTGTCTAAGCCAGGGTCTATGGCCCTAGGGGCCTGGTATATCACTCACCTTAGCCAGGCATCCAAAGAAGAGTTTAGGATAGCGTGCTAGGAAAAGCATTTAGCATACTGATTTAGGTAACATTCTGCTGAAACTACAACATGATGACAGCGGGACATGAACAAAAGGAAATGAAGTGATACAACATAATTTTCTGATTTCTAGCATTCTGACTCAAAGTGACAGCTATCATGCCATAATGCATCAGCAAGGACAGTATTCATTATACATACACCATCAACTTTCCTTATTAATTTGTACAGGCAGTCAGGATCAAAACATTGGCAAGATTGCCTTCCTATCCATAGCGCGCACGGTAATACTATTTATTTCTTACTATGTCTGTTGAGTAAAAGCATAAACTACATAGACTTAGTCAAACACAAGAGGTTTTTTAAAACTCATTTGTAAGATATGGGCATTGCTGTTTAAACCAGTGTTTATTGTCCGACGGGCAGTTCAGAGTCAACCACATTGCTCTGCATCAGAAGTCAAATGTAAACCAAACCAGATAACAGCAAATTTCCTTCTCTGAAGAAACATAAATAAAAACAAACAATCAATCATAAAATGGGCTATAATAATATTCAGCTAGCATTTAATTTCAGTTTTTTATTAAATTCAAATTTAATAATTCAATTTAACTGCTGCAAGTTCATATGTTGTAGTTAAAAATTTTGAAGGGAATTGTTTGCAACATCTTCATCAATAGAAAACATTTGATTGGTTATTTCAGAATTTAATTTTCTTTTTAACCTCTGAGTTTTCTTGCACAACGAAGATAGGAGATCTTTCTGGTCAATGCTACTGTTGAAGTTTAGGTGAATACTTTGGCAACTGACACTGCCTCACGACAACACATCAGAAATCAAAAGCACAGGAGAGCTACACAGACAATTCACTCTCAGGCACTGTTCAGCAGACCACCATGTTTACTTTTATTAAAATATCAATTTTTTTTTTAGGATGTAACAGGAATACAAGGTGAATATCTGCCAAAATTCAAACAAAGGACTGAGAATAGTCAGCAGGTTGAGCACCATGAGCAGAGAGAAACAATTGGTCAGGCAGCATCCAAGGAGCAGGAGAATTTGTGTTTCGGGGAAAAGCCCTTCATCAGGAATGAACCTCATTCCTGATTAAGGGCTTTTGCCCAAAACATCGATTCTCCTGCTCCTCGAATGCTGCCTAACCTGCTGTGTTTTTCCTGCACCCCACTCTTGACTCTGATCTCTAGCATCTGCAGTCCTTACTCTCTCCTGGAGAGAAAGGGTTACCCTTTCAGAGGATGATTTAGTATCAGAAACACATCTGTCAAAACATAACTTAACACCTATTCAACTGGTACAAAGAAGGGATTCTCAGTTTTGAGCTATGTTCAGCATGGGCTCTTAAGGCTGAAAGCAGCCTAGATTTTTAAACGGTTGACAAAATGTATAATTATTAATAGCAAGTTACTGTTTCCAGATAAAAATTATTTGTACTGCACTGAGTATTTAAGTAGAGCCAAAAGTAAAGCTGACTAGAATGCAACACCAAAATATTGCCAGTTTCACCCTTAATATTATTCATAAAAATGTTCAGAGACTAAGATTTTGCATCCTTTAAGTATGCATTTAGAGCAGCAATAAACTCACCTGAATTGTGACTGGATTCCCAAATCTTTCAGCTGAAGGTCTTGCAAACCTCGGGTTTTTTTGTTAAAAGCAGCATCCTTCAAATAACCAGGCAGCACAAATCAGTAAGGGATAGTCACATTAACTTCACTTCAGGCAGTAAGAATGCTAACAGTTACAAACATATTGTTCAGTTTAAAAATAATCTGTGCACTTTTAGCTTGAAAGTTTGTTGAAAGGAATTTTTACCAATAATATGAAGAGGCTTTTGAAACTGTACTGAAACAAAAAAGGTTTCATATTTATCAAGTTAACTGCAATAACAGAAGGAAATAGAAAATGAAGTGGGTCATACCTGACTGGCCTCTATAGTCCCCACACTTTTGAATATTTGATCATGGATACCATGAAGTACATACATCTGCAGAGTTAATTTTAAACATGTAACAGACTCAGCATTTTACTCAACATTAGAAATTAGTTTTCATAATTTGGTAAAGACTAATGAAGAACCTGTTTACATACTTCAACAGCTTGTTTCACCAATGCCATTTGCACCTCCTGCTTGATCAGGATTTTCTACACAGGACAGACAGCCACAAAGAATATACTTGTCAGTTGCTAATGAGCAGTTCAACACCATTTTGTTAAAAACATTCTCAAAGACACAGAATAACAACTTACTAATCGTGAATCTCTCAGGAGGTATTGAAGACATTTTGTATAGAGTGCATTAACTTCATCCTGTATTGCAAAAAAAAAATCCATAAAAAAAATGTGCAAAGTTTACATCCTATTACAGCTATTTGATGCTATAAGTTTTAAGTAACAGTACAGAATTACATAATCCAATCAATCAAATTAAACTACTCAATGAGAGTGTAATCTTAATCTGTTCACTATATTTTTTTCAACATCTAGCTCAAAGAATGGTAGAAAATGCTCCACTGCAATCACAATCCTGGAGCATAGAAGACTGACTGGTAGCCCAGTTAATTTATACATTTCAACCTCTCAGGAGGTTATTCCCAATGTTTTGCACAGCATTCAAGCAATTAAGAATACTGTAATTTCAAGCACTGGTCAAATTATCATTGTGTATTCAGTTTCATTGTAACGGGCTACTATATATAGTTATTTATTCTAAATTCTGCAGTAATATCATAAATCTGAACACATCATATTTTGCCAGTAATTTACATCAAAACAACAGTTGGCTATGTAAAAAAGTTGAGATCATAAACAAATACAATAAATTTAAAATCTATCCTTCTGTCACCAGATATTTCCTTCAACAAAATAAATAGTTTGAAAAACAAAAATGAATACTTCAAGCTGAAGGATCAAAATTAAACAAGATTACATAATTATTACTTACAACGTAATATAGTTGAGTAATTGAAATGCATAAGATTTGAATGACATACTTGAATTATTTCAGCTGCTTTGTCCGGTCTGGCATTGATCATTTGTTAGAGTTACATTCATCCAGGCAAGGAGAGTATTCTATCATATTGCTGACTTATGCCTTGTAGACATAAGTGGACAGCAACTGAGAAGTCAGGAGGTAAGTTACCCGCTGCAGATTTTTTTTAACCTTCTGACTTGCTTTTGCAAACATAGGTCTGCGAATGGTGTGTCTAGAATAGTTTCTGTGCTATGTACTCAAGATGTTGACAGTGGGGCATTCAGTGAGCAAAATGCCATTGAATATCATTGGATGATTATATTGTCCTTCGTTGGAGATGGTCATTACCTGGCCCCTATGTGTCATGAATATTCCTTACCTATTATCAGCCCAAGCCTGAATGTTGTCCAGGTCTTGCTGCATTTGGACATTAACCACTTTATGTGAGGAATGGTGTTGAACATTGCATGATTATTAAGTGACCATTCCCAATTCTGACATTATGGCAGAGGGAAGGATCTTAAGGTGGTTGGACTTCCTGAGAAACACCTGAAGCAATATCTGGCTTCTCCCAACTATAACTATCTTGCCTTGAGCTAGCTATGACTCCCACCCGTAGAGTAGTTGCTCCCAATTCCTGCGGATTTCAATTTTTCTCCAGATCCCAAATACCATACTCGTTCAAATTCTACCTTGACGTAAAAGGGCAGTCACTCTCATTACAACACTTTTGCCCACTTTTAAGTGAGGTAAGACATGTATTGATCCTAGCAGCATATAGACTGAACTTCAGTGAGAGATTTACTACTGTTTAAGTGTTTCTTGCTAAAACTATTGAAGATAGTATCCATTGTTTTGCAGATGATCTAGAATAGACTGATGGGGTGACAATTAACTTTTTTTTTTAAGTCCAGGACATTGCTAGAAAATTCTAGAGTTGGGCATGTCCCTGGGTTACAGCTGCATTGAACAACTGGCTCAGGGCTTACCGGGTTTTGGAGCCCAAGGTCTCAGTGCGGTTGTTATTATGTTGTCAGAGACTATAGCCTTTGCCATATCTAGTGCCCTCAACCATTTATTTTTTATCATGGGGAATTAACTGAAGTGGCTGAAGACTTGTATCTTTGATGTTGAAGGCCTCAGGAGGAGGTTGAGATCAATCATATTCAAACCTGTTTACTCTTAAAGCTTTCCAGATCAAACAAAGTCAGTGAACTGTTAACTCTGTTTCTCTCTCTAAAGATTTTGACTGGCCTGCTAAATATTTTCCAACATTTTTACTTTTAATTTCGACTTTCAACATTTGCAGTATTTCATTTTTGTATTTGAATGTTAACTGATAACATTTGACAGCAAGTTTTACCAACTGTTATGTAATAAGCTTTTCCATTTTCAATGAGGACAATGGTTACTTGGGATGCTATTCCACAATGTCATGTCCCATTCCACCCACCCAATAGCAAAACCCACTCAAAACATGCCAAGAATAAAACTAAATCAGTTGCAATTTTTCATTTTCGCTCTTCATTATTTTATTAACATTTTTGTTTTACTTGAAGGCTACAACCTCTTTTTAAAGTATGGATAAAAACTGGATATCTTGCTTTAGCTTAATGCAGACTGTGCAATATACTTAATTTCTGCACCGTTATCTCAGTCAATTAAAGGAAAGATGATTCTTCCTGGATTTTAGGCCATTTCTGCAGTTCATTCCATCCTTCTCACCCGTACCCCACACATAATACATCCAACTACATACAACCACAAATTCCTTCCATTTCAAAATATTGAGCTAGCTGGTGTTTGCACAGGGGAGAAGGCCAGAATCTTGAAGAGTCAGAGGGGGCACAGGTGCCAATGAGAGGAAGAGAACACAGCAATAAACAAAATATAAAGGAAGTAGGGCACAGAAAGCTAAGAGTGTGACAAACTGCTACCAAAACAAAAACACTGAAAACAGATTAACAAAAAAAAAACAAACAGAATGTGTTCTTTGGTGAACTTAAGGTATTCTTATGACAGGGACACTCTCCATTCTAATAAAGAAAAATTAGTTAAAAATAAACAAAATATTTCCTTCGCCTCCAAATTAATTTGTTTTTTTACTTTAACTGCAAAATAAGGCAGACCAAATATCATACAAGGAAATGCAACCCAAAGTAACAGTTACTAACTATATGATGTCGCAGACTTTTCATTTCCAGCTCCTTAAAAGACATTCGGAACGACTCAATGTATTTATCAACTTTGGATAACTGCCGACCCAAAAATTCTTTAGCATCATCAAAATTTTTCAGACAGTAAGAGTCTATGGGAGATGGATTTTCATCTGAAATTAAAAAGATTTTTAGCACAGACATGTATACACTAACTGTAAAGATAAATAGTATTGTGCATTAATTGAACTTAGATTTAGATTTAGTGTTTTAATTACTATAACCTTTAAGCATAGACTTCCACTACAGAAAGTGGAGGCACATCAGTGGAATACTGTTGTAGACACAGTTACCACAAATTCCTCCAATTGTTAAGACTATAGTAATTAGTGTGCTCAGTGATACCACTGAAGTAATTTGTCTGCAAATGATCAGAATCAGGGAAAGAAAAAAAAAATAATCCATTCAGCTCCTCAACTTTTAACAGAGTCATTCCTCATTCAAAGCTTCTGATTTATCTTGGCATTTTTACTTTCTCCCTTAATTCAACTAGTATTCTTCACCCCCTCCATCATGGTTTAGCCTGGCATTCCTTACTTCTAATCAAGTTGTCACTATTGCTTTTTGCCTCCCTCCATTTAAAAAGAATAATATCCTATTCTCTTCTAGCTTTCTCCCCATGTACATCTCCATCTACACCATTCAACTGGCTTGGAAGACAAGCCAGGTAACATTGGGAACTGCTGAGGAAGCTGCTGTTTGTCCAGACAGGCTGGATGGAGGCCTGCATGTGAATTCCGGCATTAAGTTCAACGTTTAAAATAAAGCATAAAACATCCCTCTTGATCTTATTCCTCTTTATCTCCGTGCATTATACCGATCCTCATGGCCCCCCCACATCCTATATACCAACTTAAACTCCTGCACCCAACCCAATGGCTGCTCATTTTCCATGCCAATCTACCTATGCCTTCTTGTCATGGCCCCTCAAATCCCACAGGAAAAAGCAAACAGGGGCTATGGATCAAACAAGGAATACTGCGGTATGTATAAAGACTTTAGTGGTTTCACAAAGTTAAATATATTAATAAATGATGCCAAACCAAAAAAAAGAAATAGTTGAAGAGCTGGAAGTTGCCAGATAGGGAACACATTAGCCTGATCACATAAATGTTTGAATAGAACTTTGTGATCAAGATCGTAGAATGGATTCCCCAACTGCAAAAAACAAACTTGAAAATCTTAGATATTTAGCAACATACCCCCGGGAATAAGTCATTTGACATAAAAAGGTGCATTTTTGCACGATGAAATGTTTCAATCTAAAAAAGCAAATGATATAGAAGTTCTTGGAAGTCCTGCAATGAAGTGTAACAAGAATGTGAAAAAATAAATATTTTGCTTCTATCTGCTTGAGATTAAAAACATCCTATCTTAAAAAAAGGAAAATGGATTGGTGACTATAATATATGGAAAATTAAAAATAACTTATTGACCAGTTAAAAGCAGGGATTATGAAATTACGTATTTAATATTCTGTTCAAATGTCTCATTTTCTGAACAACTTGTTCAGTGATATAATTATACAGCTCAGGCGGGAGTTGAACTGAGGCCTCTTCATTCAGAAGGAGGACACGATCACGACCACTAATGGTTATTGTGGAGGAGTATTAGCGCCTCTTCTCCTGAGCCAGAAAGCCTAGGTTCAAGCCACACCCACTCCACAGGTATGTCAAAAAGTATCTGAACAAGTTGATAAAAAAATCTATTTAAAAAGGAGGAAAACAGGTAGGACTGTTGTGTGAAACAATCTGTATGACTGAGCAGTTAAACTATATCCACAAAGAAAGGGGTCTTGGCTTCTATTACACTGACTGGCTTGGATCTGATCTGACCAAAGTGGCAAACTTCTTCCCTCCCACTTCTAGGTTTTCCACATGTTCTCAGTTACTTGAAGTATTTAGATCAATATTGTACTATCAATCAAGTTTTCTTGAGCGGTTACAACCCACTCATCCCAAAAACGAGGAAGAACTGTTACATGAGGTAAGCAACATTGTCCCAGGGAAGCAGCTCAGGCTACAAGTAGTATGTTACTTTTTCCAACCTGCAAATTTCAGAGTCCTATTCAGCATGTGTGGAATTTGTATAGCTGTCAGAAACGCTTCAAAAGGCAGGTTATTTCCTATTATGCTCCTTATCTTGCAGCTAGCATCTTCAAATGTAAAGAATAAACTTTAAAATGTTCACAACTTAGTATTGATCAGGAAAGTACTTTAGCTCAGTCAAATCAACATGGCAAAAACTCATTTTTAATCAAAAAATGGTTTTTCAAATTTTGTAAGTCAACATAGCAATAATTTTATGCTGCAAAAGGAAATAGAGGAAGAGACAAACAATAATTTAGACAAAACAAATTACTTGCATGCCTTTCTGCATGGCAACAGGTTAAGAGTAATATGGGCTAAATGCTGGCAAATGGGAATAGGTCAGTTTGGGATGTCCGGACAAGTTGAACCAAAGGGTCTGTTTCCATGTTGTATGATCCTATGACTCTAATATGAACATCATTTATGAACTTAAAATAGACAAGGTATAAGATTCTCTTAACTTACCGGCACTGGAACCCTTTTCCAATGGTCCGGCAATACACAAGATACTGAAACTTTGTTCTTTCTCAGTGTAAAAAGTTTCTTCAAAAAGGATTCTTATTGCACATGGTGAGCTAAATCCAACACCCAAACTAATGAGGTTTCCTCTGATGGTTACTTCCTGGTATTGCAAATTGTTTACAGTGGTTGTGTTGTGGGGAGACAGGGGAAACAAAAATGATGCTTAAATAGCAAAAAGTAAGAAACTTGCAAAGTTACCAATATTCACATGCACCATCAGAACACAATAACCATATCAACAATAACTTGTATTTAAATGATACCTTTAATATAATGCAACATCCCAAAGCACTTTGCAGGAAGATTTATGAAAAGTTTACACTGAGCCCCTTTAGGGGATATTCAGTCAGGCACGAGAAACTTGATCCAAGAGGTAGGTTTAGTGAGCATATTTTAAAGGAGGAAAGCAAGATAAAAATAGGTGGAGACATGTAAGGAAGATGTTCTAGAGCTTAAGGCCTGAAGGCACAGCCACCAATTGTAAAGTAATTAAAATTAGGGGCTACAGAAGTACAAAGAGAGGGTAGCACGTATCAAGATTGCAAAGAAAAGGTGAAATTAACCATGGACAGATTTGAAAACCAACAGGAGAGAAATCTAAAATTTAAAAAAAAATTGCTGTTCTTGACAACCATACTTCCATTAGTCTAAATTTATACTGCAGATCAAGGGAAATAGTTGTTTCTATCATTACTCAGTAAATTTCATGCAGGTGTATTTTCTGTTACCTAAGTATACAAGAAAAATAAGACACTGCAAAAACAATCTTGCATTCTGAATTAAGCTGTTTATAGCAGAAGTTAATAGGAAAGGAAAATGAGTACAGCATATTAAAAGAACCACTTACCTTTCCATTTAATGTTCGGTAACTACTCCCACTATCATCCATAGGCTGTAAAATGTAAGATTCAAAGTGGGCAGCAGCAATACTGCCTTGTGACAAACTGCCTCTGCATGGCACCAATACCTAAATCAATATGAAAGTTATATTATACCAGTGAAGGAAGCCTTTAACACATCACTTATAGAACAAAAATATCTAGGGATAGCAGGCTATGACGCATTAAAAATAATCTGTTAACTTTCCTTCAAAATGCAGACAAGTTACTATGTTTAGTACTATGGTGCTGGAATTAAATTATTTTCCATTGTATCAAGGTATACCCATGACACAAAAATAAGATATGTAACTGACAACTATAAATTATCTTATATCAATTTCTTCCAGGTTCCAATTTGAGTTTCCAAGGTTCCATCCAGCTGAAGTTGGAGAAGATGCCTAAATTTTGAAAATCTCTTTCACCCTCAAACAGATCCCCATTTTTGCTGTGTTTCAAATTCTCATTGTGTTTACCTCCATATACTTAACTTGCTGCCAGTTTTCTTTGCCATCAACTTAATTCATCCTGGTTCACAGACCAATATGCTCATGACGACCTTTGTTCATGCTCACCACCCAATCCAATCAACAAGTTAAACCGGTGATCTTACAGATTGCTGGTCCAGCTGCTTAATGCCAGAAGCATGCGAGATAGAAGCTCACTCCACCCATTTGTAAATCAATTTATTGGGATTTTATAACTGGAAAATATTCCTATTTCAGTTGCACCCCAAGAATTCACCAGCTGCTACCTTCCAAGGTAGGTCCAATGTTCATCTCCCTAACTTTGGTTTAACACGAAAAATGGTGAAAAGAATTTGTGCTTCTCACCAAAGCCTCAGCTGGATTTGGTTTCTCACTATGGCTTGTTTTCTTGCAAGAAATAATAAGGCCAATGTAAACCTGAACAAACTGGTGTCAATAAGTCTGAACATGATGAGTACCTTCATGATACGGATCCTGATCTATAGTTCTGCTTTACTATTATCGTGCTCTATCTTCCATATTACACACGTCTACAAATATTTCCCAGATAAGTATCGCCAAGTAGTACACACTTCACGTCTTCAGACAAGAAATATTGCCCTTTTTTTGATGTTTTAGAGGAGGAGTGTTATGACTTCGTGGGCAACTGTGCAAATATGGAGTCTCAGAGGCCAGGTCTGAATTTTAAATTGTGTTCTCATGATTTGGAAAATATGCTGCCAAAAATACCTTGGTGCTTTGATTATTTATCGCCCAATAAAACAAAAGCACTTCAAGAACATGTTAGCAAACCTCAGAGATATCAACATTTGCATAAGTGCACACACTGATCATACATGCATATCCTACCTGCATTTATATTCCAGGGTGTGATGTTGGAATTGCACAGGGCATTGGTACCTGAAGTACTACATACTGTTTTGGTCCCTTAACTTGAAAAGGGAGTAAGTGCATTGGACACAGTAATTCCAGAGATGAAAGGATTGACTTAAGGAGAGATTGATCAGCTTAGACTGATATTTGTTAGAATTTAGAAGGATGAAAACACATCTAATTGAGGTATTTGGGCTAAATGGGATTGATGTAGAGGGGATGTTTCTTCTTGTGAGGCAATCATAGTTTTACTCTAAATGGTGACAGTTTTTAAAGAGAGAAGGTGAAGGAATCTCACTGCAGTATAGGGTAAGCACATCTCAGTCTTTCTAAAGTGTTAGTACAGTTAGTTCATCTTCTGGTTAGTACAGGGAGTTCAAAGAGCAAGTTAGGGGGTCTATATGTTAGAAAGTAATAACTGTAATATTTAGGTAGCTAATTCAAATTTAAACAATAGCCTGATAGCCAATAGAGGGTTAGCCATGTCAGTTGGTGAGGTTTTGTGTTCCACCTAGCAGCTGTGGTCTATCAGGAATGCTGAGGGCATCCCTGATAATTATATGTGCGGAAAGTGTACCCAGCCTCAGCTGGTTACCGAACAAATGGATCAGCTCGAGTGGCAGTTGGAGACACTAAAGACCACATGAATGGCAGAGAACAACATAGTTACAAAGTTCTAGAAATGTGGTCACACCCAAGTTACAGGAAGATGGATGACTGTTAGATGGGGCAGGCAGTCAGTGCAGGAGTCCCCTGCAACTGTACCCTTGTCAAACACGTTCTCTGTTTTGGATACAGATGAGGGGAATGGCCAGTCAGGTGACCAGCAGCAGCCCGCCAGAGCAGTGACACCACGGCTGGCTGCTAACGTGCAGATTGGAAAGAAAGCATAGTAGAGCAATAGTAATTGGAGATTTGATAGTCAGGGGCACAGATAGGTGCTTCTGTGGCTGCAAGAGAAACCCTAAGGTGGCATGTTCCCTCCCTGGTGCCAGGGTCATGGATGTCTGAGTTTGTATTGGGCATCCTGAAACAGAAGAGTAAACAGACAGAAGTCATATCTACATTGGCACAAATTACATAGACGGGAATAGTGACACGGTCCTATAACAACAGTTAGGTAGTAAACTAAAAAGCAAGACCTGCAGGGTGGTAATCTCAGGATTACTCGCCATGTCACGTACTATTGAGGCTAGGAACAGAGGCAGAGAACAATTGAACACAGCTAAAAACACTCGTGGTGGGAGGGCTTCAGATATGTGGATCACTGGGATGTCTTCCAGGGAAGGTGGGACCTGTATAAGAAAGATGGGTTGCAACCTAATCACAAAAGCACCAATATCCTGGTAGGGAGATTTGATAGTACCACTCAGGAGGGTTTAAACTAGTGTGGCAGCAGGGTGTGAACCAGAGTAGAAAGTCAGTAAATATAGAGACTGGCGAAGAGCTCGAGACTAAAGCAAGTACAGCCAAGAGGAAGGGCAGTCAGGGTGAGGTTGTTGAGCTCAGCGGAACTGGAGGCTTAGACTGCATTTGCTTCAATGCAAGTAGTACAACAGGTAAGACGGATGAACTTAGAGCTTGGATTAATGAATGCAATTATGTTGTTACTATCATAGAGAAATGACTGAGAGAGGAAGAGGATTGGCAGTTTAACATTCCAGGATATTAGTGTTTTGGTAAGACAGGACGAAGCAAAAAGAGGTGGGAAAACTCTACACTACTAGTCAGCTGTGTTAAGGGAAGACATTCTAGTGGGATCTTGCAGTGAGGCATTATGGGTAGAGCTCAGGAATAGGAAGGGTGCAATCACAATGCTGGGATTGTACTAAAGCCTGCCCAGCTGCCAGCAAGAGATAGAGATATTAGTCAGATTCGGGAAAGACGTGAAAATAATTGTTATGGTGGGTGATTTTAACCTTCCTCATATTGACTAGGATTTCCTTAATGCCAGGGGTTTGGATGGGGAGCAATTTGTTAGGTGTCCAGGAGGGTTTTTTTTGAAACAGTATGTAGATAGTAAAACAAGGGAGGGGGTCATATTGGATATGTTATTGGGAAGTGAATTCCATCAGATCATCAAATGTTTCAATGGGGGAGCATTTGGGAATAAGTTTTCAGACACTTACAGATAAGGACAAGAGTGGACCTTGGATGAAGATGTTAAAGTGGTGGTAGTAGGGGGAAGTGAAGGCCCACTATGACCAAATTAGATGGAAATTGGAGAATGTGGATTGGGAGCTGGTGTTTGAGTGTAAATCCATATCTGACATGTGGGAGTCTTTTAAAGATTAGTTGACTGAAGTGCAGGCATGTTCCTATGAAAAGGGATGGAAAGATTCACAAACCTTGGATAATAGGGGGAAATTATCAGTTTCGTCCAACAAAAAGAAAACAAAGCATACCTAAGTTCTAGGCAACAAAAAACCAATGAAGTCTTTGAAGAATATAGAGAAAAGAAGTAGGAAGGAACTCAAACAGGGAGTTAAGAGGGCTAAAAGGGGTCATGAAATACATACATTAAGAGCAAGAGGGTAGCTAACTGAATTTTTCTGTGGTTACAGTGAAGAGACAAGCCCAAGTCTACCTCAGCTGGAACAGGGATCAAACCTCATGATTAATTTGCAATTAATCAGATCCACATGCAGGCTATCCTGCCAACTCTGAACTGCAACCCCCTTCCCATCTCTTACTCTTTGAAACTCTGGCAATTACAAACCTAGCCCGAGCAATTTGTCTGCAAAACTGACTGGACAGAATCTCCATATCCCAGAAATTAAGAGATGATCACATGCGAAATCAAGGCTTGGGAAAGCACTTTTTGTGAATGCAACAGTAATCTTGCTCCCCCTTGCATTCAACAAATGCTATAAAATGAATTTACCTTCGCTAACCAACAGCTCATGCTTCTCTCTCTACCAGGATTCACAAACAGTGGGACAGCTGCAATGCAACTGCTAAATTAGAATCAGGGCCTTATCTGTACTATGGGAGACCAAATTAAGTACTTATTAGTAAGGGCCAGTGCACTGCATTATGTACTTGCACAACTGAGAACCCAATGTGAGGGCACATGCAGCAGCTTGGGGACACATTCATTATGTGTTAATTTCTGACTCCCTACCCCAACTCATTGCGCGATGGGCTAATAATGAACTAAAAACACTAGTAGTTGCATAAAAACAAAAACCATGTTTGATTGATTTCTTTCTCATAATGAACTAATTAATCAGACAACCAATTCATACCAATTGACATCAAATCAATAGTGTTGAGAAAGGAAGCCAAAATACAAGTGGAAAGTTTGAAATTTCGATCAGTGCAGCAGGGCAGGTCGAAACACAGACCAAAAGGTCTTGAATCTCCATCTGTGCTACACTCAGACAACATATGTTAGCACTCGGTGACCAAATACACAGTGTTCTGTGTATCCCAGTTTGAACTTGAGTACATGTAAACAAAAAAAAATCAGTTCAAGTTTATTTACAAAGATGCTAATGATACTCACAATCCCATGCAATTCTGCCACACAATTGGATGTATCAGGTTTCTGCTTCTGAAGTGCTAAATAAAAAGGGTTTCTTGAAATATCTTCATCATACATAGCCATGGACACCAAACACTTCCTGCTCTAAATTTCAACTGTGGAAGAAACATTGAAAAAGGCAGGAAAATATCAGATTTCACTTTCCTATGAGCTTGCCATCGTCAGTACACTGAAACACTTTTGAATAGAGAGATCAACAAAAAGTCTCCGAAACTCTCTGCTCTGAAAACAGACTTGTAGCAAAATTGTAAAACATTTTCCAAAAAGGATTTTACCTCAAATAGAGAATGACCTTTCAATTAGCTAACAGAAAACCTCATTACCCTGAAGTGTACATCAGTGGCAGGAGATGGGTCAAAACATGAAACTGTCCACTGGCAAAAAAAGTTCAAAGCCCTTCAGGAGAGTTAAACTGAAAATTAGAATATGTCGTTAGTGCATCAGGGAAATTATAATGGGAATAAATAAATTACAGAAGACTTGAACATATATTTCAGTTCTGCCTTCACAAACAAGGTCACAAATAATTTACTGGAAATGTTAGGAAACCAAGGGTCTAGTGAGAAGGAAGACTTGAAGAAAATCCAAATTAATTTAAAAAAAGGTACTAGAGAAATTAATGAGGTTAAAGAATTACAAATCCCCAGGGGCCGATAGCTTACATCCCAGAGTACTAAAGGAAGTGGTTCTGGAAATAATGGACGCATTGGTGGTCATCTTCCAAAAATCGACAGACTCTGGAATAATTCATACAGATTAGAGAGTCGCAAATGTAATCCCACTATTTAAAAAAGGAGGAAGAAAAGAAGAGGATTACAGGCCTATTGTCCTATCAGTAGTGTTAGAGTTCATTATAAAATATATGATAAAGAACACTCAAACATTAATGGGATTAGACAAAGTCAGCACGGCTCTATGAAATGGAAATCACGCTTAGCTAATCTACTGGAGTTTTATTTTGAAAATGTAACAAGTAGCTTCCTATCGGAAAGATGTTGTGAAACTTGAAAGGGTTCAGAAAAGATTTACAAGGATGTTGCCAGGTTTGGATGATTTGAGCTATAGGGAGAGGTTGAATAGACTAGGGCTGTTTTCCCTGGAGTGGAGGCTGAGGGGTGACCTTACAGAGGTTTGTGAAATCATGAGGGGCATGGATAGGATAAATAGACAAAGTCTTTTCCCTGGGGTGGGGCAGTCTAGAACTAGAATGCATTGGTTTAGGGTGAGAGGGAGAGATATAAAAGAGACCTGAGAGGCAACGTTTTCACACACAGGGTGGTACGTGTATGGAAGGAGCTGCCAGAGGGAGTGGTGGAGGCTGGTACAATTACAACATTTAAGAAGCATCTGGATGGGTATATGAATAGAAAAGGTTTGGAAGGATATGGGCTTGGTGCTGGCAAGTGGGACTACATTGGGTCAGGATATCTGGTGGGCATGGACAAGTTGGACCGAAGGGTCTGTTTCCGTGCTGTACATCTCTATAACTCTATGAATAGATAGAGGCAGAACCGGCGTACTGTGGTGTATTTAGTATTCAAATTTCAAGTAGGATTTCAAGATGTATATTACATAAGTTCCTAGTGGGTAAAATTAATGTATCGGGTTTGGCAGTAATATGCTGACATGAATTGAGAATTGGTTGACAGGCCAGAAACAGAAAATGGGAATAAACGTATATTTTCTGAGTAGCAGGCAGTGACTCATGGTGCACTGCAGGGATTAGTGCTTGGATACAAGCTGTTTGCGCTATATAAGAATTAGTTGGATGAGGAAACCAAATGCAAGATTTCAAAGTTTGCTGGTGACAAAACAAGGTGGGATTGTGGTTTTTACGAATATGCAAAAAGGCTTCAATTTAGGCAAGTTGAGTGTGTAGGCAAAAACACAGCAAATGCTGTATAACATGGATAAATATAAAGTTGTGCACTTTGGTGAGGTAAACAGAAAGATAGTATTATTTAAATCGTGATATTGTGGCCACTGGATGTGCAAAGGGATCTGGGTGTACACCACTCAATGAAAATAAACAAGTGCAGCAAGCAATTAGGAAGGCAAATGAGCTTCTTTTCTTGAGGATGAGTTCAGAAGTAGGGATATCTTACCTTGGAATATGATGTGCAGTTTTGGTCTGCCTATCCAAGACAGAATATACTTACTGTAGAGGGAGTGTATCAAAGATTAGTTTGGTTGATACTGGGGATGGCAGGGCTGTCCCATGAGGAGAGACTAGTATCTCTGGGCCTGAGTCACTAGAGTTTAGAAGGACGAGAGGTGACCTGATTGAAACATATAACATCCTAACAGGGCTAGAAAAAAAATGGGGATTGGATTCCCTCTGCCGAGGGAGTCTAGAACTAGGAGTCACAGTCTCAGGATATCACGTCGACCATCGAGGACTGAAATGAGGAAATGTTTCTTCATTGCTGGTCAAACTGTGGAATTCATTATCACAAGCAGTCTGGAAAGACTGGGTCATTGAGTGTATTCAAGAAAATATTGCTTTCTTTTCAATATTGAAGGCATCAAGGGGTTATGGAAAGAAAGTGATGTTTAGACAGAGGATCAGCCAGGAATTGTAGAGCAGACTCATAGGGCTGAATGGCCTACTCCTGCTAATAGTTTCTAGATTACATTTCTGAATGGCAATGACAAGTATTGTTAACGCACTGTGTGTATCATACACTGTCGCCTCAAAGGAATTAAAAAGTTTCAGATGTATGTTTTCAGATATAGCCTGCAAGAATTGTACAATAGGGACATTTATCAAATGCACTGCTACACTAGCAGAACACGAGATGCTGCATTTTGGAAAAGCAAATCAGGGCAGGACTTATACACTTAATGGAAAGGTCCTGGGGACTGTTGCTGAACAAAAAGACCTTGGAGTGCGGGTTCATCGTTTCTTGAAAGTGGAGTCACAGCTAGATAGAACAGTGAAGACAACGTTTGGTCAGCTTGCCTTTATTGGTCAGTACATTGAGTATAGGAATTGGAAGGTCATATACAGGACATTGGTTAGACCACTATTGGAAAAGTGTGTGCAATTCTGGTCTCCCTGCTGAAGGAAAGATGCTGTTAAACTTGAAAGGATTCAGAAAAAAGATTTACAAGGATATTGCCAGGATTGGAGAGTTTGAGATATAGGGAAAGGCAGAAAAGACTGGGCTGTTTTTCCTGGTGCATTGAAGGGTGATGGGTGTCCTTAGAGATTTATAAAATCATACAGGGCATGGATAGGGTAAACAGACAAGGTATTTTCCCCAGGTGGAGAAATCCAAAACTAGAGGGCATAGGTTTAAGGGACCTAAAGGGCAACTTTTTAAATGCAGAGGGTTTTTTTAATGGAATGAGCTGCGAATGGAAGCGGTGGAGGCTGGTACAATGACAACATTTTAAAAAAGTTAGGAGAAAGTGAGGACTGCAGGTGCTGGAGATCAGAGTCAAGACTGCAGTACTTGAAAAGCACAGCAGACCAGGCAGCATCAGACTTATGCCCGAAACGTCAATTCTCTTGCTCCTCGGATGCTGCCTGGCCTGCTGTACTTTTCCAGTACACCACATTCTTACCTCCAAACATATAAAAGGCATTTGGATTGGTATATGTCTAGGAAGGGTTTAAGAGGGATAGGGGCTAAATGTTGGTAAATGGGACTAGATTAATTTAGGATATCTGGTCAGCATGGACATGTTGGACCAAAGGGTTTCTTTCCATGTTGTATATCTCTATGATTCTATATGGAGTAAAACTCAAAATGTTGGTAGTTTTGCAGTCGGAGTGAATGCCAGGGACAGAAGTTCTCTTTTTAAAATGCAACTACCGCAGTTTTGATGGCAAAGGGTGGAGGGGAGTATGTGATAACAATGATTGAGTGGAAAGGGCACTATAGCTAAGCACTGATCGAGGAGAGGCAGTTGAGGTTCGACGTGCTGATTCAGGAGGAGAATCAGGGGAGTGGTGTGTTTCAAAAGGAAAAAAAAATAGCCTGGCAAGAGCTTGGTGAAAACGGAGAAGAAAATATAACATAGCAAGTTAAAAATCAGGGCAGAGAATGATTGGAGACTACCATTTTCCTGATTCTGCTCTCATTCTCCTCAATATCACAAGCAGCATTTCTGGTCTCACAAACCTCATCCTCAACACCACCCACATTCACCTTAAAAATCTTAAATTTGAGTTCTGCATATTTTTAAATCTGAATGTCTCAGGAACATGACTACTCTGATTGGGCTAGAACTCATTGTCCAATCACTTATAAGTAAAATGTGCTCAGTCCCTCCACAATGAGTTCATCTTATTACTCTGGGATGATTTTACAAGGCACAAGAAATCTCAAAGCCCCTTTCTGCACTGCAAAACTGCCTCCAATCTACCTGAGTTATGCCATGGATTTTAAAATTTCTTGATAACTGAAGCGAAGGCTGTTTATTCAGCTACTTAATAGAAATTTGAGCCGATATGCCAAGATCCAACACAAAAGCCAGTTTTGGAATCTGAGAAAAATCAATAATTGCACAACAAATAACCAAGAGAACTAGAATGTTCCAAATAACCTACACACTTCAGTTTTGATTTCGGGGGAACTCCTTTTCTTCTCCTCCACCTCACTTTTGATTTTAGGGAAATCAGAAATGAGTGATAGTATAAAATATCCTTCAGATAACTATCTTTTGATAAATCTTGGTATCCAACACACGTAAAGCATCGGTGGATACAGAAAATCATTACTAATTGTGCAAATTGAAATTGCTGTCAGAAACATGTTCTATTTTAAACTCATATTATTTAAGTATACCAAAGAAATTGAGAACTTTTCTAACAAGATAGTACTACTTCAGAAAACTTTGATACAAACTCCTGCTACCTTTTATGGCCTCCGGATATCCCACAGGGCTTCAAAGCCAAATTTACAGCTGCAGTCCATTGTAAGCAATACCAAAAGTAGACGCAACAAGATCGCCACACTCGACGATGAGATAAACACAGGTAGGTAATCTGCGGGTCCAGTAATCTTAGCTAACGGGTAAATAATCACATTGAATGCTCTCTACAAATTACTGCAGCGAGCTATTTTGGTGAAAGGAAAGGCATCAACTGAATGGTGGTATTTGAAAGTTAGTACCTCAAATATTGTAGTATTACTTTAGAATGTGTGTTTAAATCTCTGAAGTGATATCGACTTTTTGATACAAGGTGACATTACTGAGTCAAAGCCAACATCTTACGAACAATTCAGAAAAATACTGTAACAATTGTCCATATCTTTTCATATTAAGCAACTTATAGTCATAGTCATAGTCATAGAGATGTACAGCATGGAAACAGACCCTTCGGTCCAACCCATCCATGCTGACCAAATATCCCAATCTAGTCCCACCTGCCAGTTGAGAAAATAACCATACCCGTACGTGTTGGGTTCGCAATAGATCCTATTTTTCACATCAAGCGTGGTCTCTCTCCACTGTAAATGGAAATCACCCTCACCACTTGGAAAAATAAGTTAGCTTTTTTTTACGCTTTGTAACTTGGCTGTCGATATAACTTACTAATAATGTGACCACTAAAGAGCATTTTTCTTTCTGAATTGGGTACCTAATTATCAAAGATTCAACTACATCGCATACAACCATGCAATCTGGTTTTTCCCAAGATACAAACTGATGCCACATCCCACATACTTGCCTCTTTAAACATATAAAAAAAGTGACGCTACCACCATAAATAAATATACGAAACGTAAGCAAGGCCTCTCTGACAGAATCTAATTCGGTCAAAATAAGCCCTTGTCTGGGACGTTGGTTCACCAACTTGAATATATACACGACTCCTCTAGTGCCTTAACGTGGAAGGCCAGACAACACTCACCAAATGGCCATTAACTCGGTCATTTCACCCTCACTTGGTGCTTAACTTCCCAACAGAGCTACACGCTCCCTTCCTGTCAGCGGAAACAATGTCGCCATTCGTGTCATTGACAACTCTACTGACCAGTCAGATCCCGACATCGCATTCCACTGATGGCCCCTCAGCCAATCGGCGCCGCACTAAGGGCGGGCTCTTACCGGCAAATGAAACCAAATGGAAACATTCATAACAGGTTTCACTTCCTGGTGTGAGGAGCACGTGATGTAATGAGTGGCTGTGTGTATTCATGGTATTTAGTCTGTGAGCAGATTGCGATCTTCCCACAGCGTATGTAGGTAACGACAACTGATTTATACAAGAATTACGAATTGTATTCAATATTTACTTGGGGCAATATGTTTTAAACAAAGTGTTGTAATCCGAGTTGGATGGTCAGATACAATTATGATAATGTAAAATCGTCCGACAAGAAAGAAGACAATAACGCCAGATGATGGATGAATGATTAGCTGTGGACCAAGTTGGATAATTGTGGCGTGCATTGAGT
>NW_025211926.1:0-25000 GCF_004010195.1 Chiloscyllium plagiosum
CTATCAGTAGAAAGGTTGATTTATTAAAGCATAAAAGCCACTTTGTAAAGGAGACTTCATACAAGTTATTGCTACTATACTATATTTTTAAAAAAATAAATTAGGAAAAAAATTTAAATGTTTACTTTTTTATTTAGAAGTAGTGTAACTTCTTGTCAGCAGGTTTTGCCAGGGAATTTTTTTTAAGTATATTAAAAGAAAATATTTTGAAATTAATTCTCTTGTGAGGCTTTTTATTTGAGTTTCTAATGTTTAAAAACATCAGTTATTCATTCTAACTAAGCTTGGCTTGCTTAGTAGCACTCAGGAAGCAGAACCTGAACACACATTTTATATGGGTACTCCAGCACAATATTAAGGGAGTTCTGCATTGTTGAAGAGCCATTTGAAGAATTAAATGCTGTAAATTGGGTCCATCCAAATTGTTTGGTTCTGTTGGAAGATAAGAATTTCATGGCTGTATTTATAGAGACGAAGGAAGAAGTCTTGCTCTTCTTGGTCAAAATGTTTCACCAAACAGAACCAAAATTGCATTAATGTCTCATTTTTCTGTATATGCCATCTTCCAAATAGTTAATGGATTTTGCCTGTGCAGCAGTCAGTACAATGCTGAGTAGTTTTGAATATTTTGACATGTTTCTGATCTCTAGAAGACTAAGTTACAGGTTCGGCAAACAATTAGCGAGGCCAATGAGAAGGTTATTGTAAGAGAATTTGCATACAGGAGTAGTGAAGTCTTGCTCTTTAATAGTGGGGTGACATTTGCTACGTTCCACTCCACAGGAGTCATTCCAGAAACTAGAATTTTGGAAGATAATCATCAACACATCGACTATCTATAGGCACTTTCTTCAACAAGACCACCAACTCCTGGAATTTATCACCCTAAGGTTGAGAGTATGATGCTAGAAAAGTGCAGCACGTCAGGCTGCATCCGAGGAGCAGGAAAATCAACGTTTTAAGGTCCTGATAAAGGGCTTTTGCCCGAAACATCGATTTTCCTGCTCCTCTGATGTTGACTGAGCTGCTGTGTTTTTCCAGCACCACACATTCGACTTTAATCTCTAGCATCTGCAGTCCTCACTTTCGCCTTTATCAACCTAAAGTCCATTAATTTCTCCACTACAATCTTTTCACTAATATTAATTTCCTTCAGCTCCTTATTCTCCTTAACCACTTAGATCTTTAGTTCAGAGAGATTTCTTCTATCTCCCTCAGTGAAAATAGACCCAAAGTAAACATTTACCTTCTCTCCCCATTATGGATTCCCCAGACTCTGCCTGACTAGACCCGAGTTAGTTTTAGTAAAATGTTTCCTGTCTATGTACCCGTAGAAGTTTTTACAAGCTTACTTTTATATCTTTGCTGTTATTTCTGGCAACTTCATGAACAATTTTTAATCTTGTGTAATCCTGAACTTCCTTCATTGGTGACGATTGACCTTATTGGAATTTTTGTACCTTGAAAAAAAACTATAGTTGCTGTAAGTCATACAATAGTTCTTGAAAGACGTTAAGTTATGCTTTTTCAGGTACGTTCCTAATCCACCTCATCCAATTTGTACCTCGCCTTCATAATTTCCCCCTTTTTAAATCTAACACCCTTGTTTCAGAATGAGCAACCTCACTTTCAAAAATAATATAACATTTGTATCACATTGTGGATACTCATTGTAGTTTACAAGATTTTTTAATTAGTCCGTTTTTCATTACGTGATACTAGATCTAAAAAAGCACGTCCTCTTGTCAGCTCCTCAACATACTGCTTTAGAAAATTATCCCTAACATACTCCAGAAATTCATCCTCCATAGCTCCAGTGCTAAATTACCCAGTCTATATATACATCGAAGTCACCATGATAACTACATTGCCAATGTTACATGCTTCTCTCATCTCTTGATTAATCGCATGCCTCACACTACCAGTACTGTTTAGTGGCCTATAAACCACTCCAGTCAATGTTCGCTGTCCTTTGCTGTTTCTTAGTTCCACCTGGATTCCCTACATTGTTCTTCTAATCTGAAATCCTCCCTTACTAGTGTACTGATTCCAGTCCTCGTTACCAGCTCAACTTCACTTAGAGTCATAGTCATAGAGGTGTACTGCACGGAAACACTTCTTTTTTCCTCCTCCTCTTGTTAAATGTCCTTGAATATTCAGTTCCCAGACCTGTTCACCATGTAGCTCTGTTTCTGTACTGACACTTGGGTCATAACAATGCATCTCTATTTGTGCCTTTAGATCATCTACCTTGTTATGAATGCTGTGTGTGTTCAGGTAGAGTGCCCTAGACGTTGTCTTTTTGAATACTACAATAATTGCACAAAGACTGGGATTATAGATTTGGCAAAAATAATTACTGAGGGAATGAGATTAGAAAAGTAAACTGGAGAAAACTATTGACTGACATAGGCAATGGACACCCGTTCATCTTCCTTGTACTGTCGAAGTAATTGCAAACCTACTGTGATTACTGTAAGTAGTCCAAATTAAGGTGAATAGTTTTTCTTTTGATAATGTCAAAGCTTTGGCAACAAGATGCCCACCATGAGCATCTTTGACTCAACATTTTTTAATTATTGTAAATTCTTCAGAGAAAAGTTGAAGAGCAGTATGTTCTACCAGCAAATAAAACAAAAACCAGTCAAAAATAAAATAGAATATTATAAAGGCAAAATAATGTGGAATCTGGAAATCTGAAAACAATACTCAACAAGTCTGTCTGCATCTGTGGAGAGAGAAAAAGTATGAGACAAATATACCTTCTTTGCAACAGAAGGAATGTAGAAATCATTGTTTTTATGTTGTTAAGAGAGGAGTTGAAACGAAGGAATCATCAAGAATATGTTAAAGACGAGATTAAACAACAAGTGTTATGGAACAAAAAGCAAAGTATTTGGGGAATGGTAAGGGTTGCAGTAAAGCAATAAAGTATTGGTCCTGCAGAAATGTTAATTGAAGAACAATGAATAGCTCTGTCTGAAAGCAAAAATATGAAAACAATGTTTAAACAATATGAAAACAAGGTTTAAACTGGCCATTGGTTTAAAGCAAAAAGCAAAGCTGAGAACAGAATTTATTGTCTGAAGTTATTGAATTCAGTGTTAAGACCAGAAAACTGTCAAGTGCCAAATCAGAAGATAAAGCACTGTTGGTCCAGCTGGAAATGTTGCACTATTCCAAGAAGAGAAATGTGAGCATGCGAACAAGGAGAAGAATTGAAATAGCAAGCAACCAGAAAGTCAGGATCACATTTGTGGACACAGCATAGGTGAGCTGCAAAGTAGTCACCCATTCTCTGTTTGGTCTCCCCATTGTAGATGATGGAAGTGATCATGGAAGGGACGAGAGTATCATGGATGGAATGTTCCCTTCAAAATAGTGACAGGAGAGGGAGGAAAGGATGTGTTCAGTGGTGACGTCATGCTGAAGGTAACAGAAAGATCAAGGAATTATCCTTTGTGGAGGCTGATGGGATGAAATGTGAGAACAAGAGGAACCGTATCATGATTCTAGATAAGAGAAAATAGGTGAGAGCAGAAATGTGGGAAATGGGTCAGATGGTTGAGGGTCCTGTCTCTCTTGGGGGTGGGGTGTGACCTTGGTTGATGAAAATAGAACTTTTATCAAAAGTGCTGTTTTGGAAGGTAACATTATCAGAAATTAAGAGGGAGAAACTGGGAGGCCAGAATGAGGTTCATGATGGAAGCAGAGTGTGAGGAGGTGTATTAAAGTGGCTTTAAGTAAAATAATAGTAAAATAAAATGCTATGGTAAAATTGAATCTAAAGAGAGAGGTATGGGAAATTACATAAATAATCGAGGATGAAGACAAAGAAATATGCTTCTGGCAGCTTGTATAACTTGGGTGGTAGACAGGGCTTTGAACTAAACAGTGGAGGGGAAGAGATCATGTGAGTGGAAGTGAGATTAATCAAAGGGAAGCAATGAGGTAATAATCACCAGATTATGGCAGGAAAGAAATATAGAAAATAGGAGAAGGAGTAGGCCATTTTGCCTTTTGAGCCGCTCTACCATTCAGTAAGATTGTGGCTGATCATTAAACTCTTCTTGAAAACAGTTAATAATTTGGTCTCAACTGCTTTCTGTGGCAGAAAATTCTAAAGGTTCACCACTCTCTGGGTGAAGAAATTTCATCTCATCTCAGGACAAACTGGCTGACCTTGTATCCCTAACCAGTGACCATGGTTCTGGACCCCCTCGTCATCAGGAACATCCTTTCCGTCTGTATTCTATTTAGTCCTCTTGGAATGTTATAAGGTTTCTATATAGCATATAGAACAGTATAGCACAAACTAACATACATACCCATCCATGTACCTGTCCAAGATCCTATCTATATCACTCTTGTAAATGCAAGCTTTTCCCTTAAATTGGTATTGTTGTGAATTGTCCCAATGAGTGCAAGATGAAAAGTTAAAATCATTTTTTTTCCAAGTTCTGTACTACTGCATGACTATTTTAACTAATTTACTGTGTGGAAGTAGTTAGCAGGGTCGATAAAAGGAGGCCTGTAGATGGTGTGTACTTTGATTTTCAAAGGCATTTTATAAGGTGCCACATCAAAGTTTACTACACAAAATAAGAGCACAGTGTATATGGGTAACATATTGGCACAGAGTATATGGTTAACATATTGGCATGGATAAAGGATTGGTTCACTAACCAGAAGCAGTGAGTATGGATAAATGGGATAATTACTGGTTGGCAAGCTATAATTAATAGAGTGCCACAGGGATCAGTAGTTTGTTCTCCTCAACTATTTACAATCTATATTGTTGACTTGAAAGAAGGGACTGAATGCATGCTAGCTAAATTTGCTGATGACATCAGGAAAGTAAGTTGTCAAGAGGAGGTATAGAGTCTGCAAAGGGATATAGAGAAATGAGCAGAAATTTGATCAATGGAATATAATATGGGAATATGTAAATATGTTCAGTTTGATAGGAAAAGTAGAAAAGCAGTATATTATTTAAATAAAGGGAGATTGCAAAACTTTGGTTGTACAAAGGGATCTGGGTGTCTTGGTAATGAATCACAAGATGTTTGCATATAAGTGTGGCAAATGGTTAGAAAGGGAAATTGAATGTTGTCATTCATTTCAAAGGGAATGGAATACAAAGATAGGGTAGTATTACTAGAGCTGTACTGAGACTTGGTGAGACCACATCTGGAGAACTATATATAGGTTTAGTCTTCTGATCTGAAAAAAAACAACCACATTCGAAGCAGTTCAGGCAAGATTCACTCCACTCTCCTGGGATGAAGGGTACATCTTTTGAAGTCAGGCTGAGCATGTTAAGCCTGCATCCATTGATATTCAGTGGAATCAGAGGTGATCTTGTTGAAACATACAAGATCCTGAGGGGATAGACTTGACATTGTAAATAATGGATTCCAACAGTGGTTAAATACAAATATGGGACATCATTTAAACATAAGTCTCCGTTTTAAGATAGATATGAGTTTTTTTTTTCTCCCAGTGGATTGTTAATCTACAGAATCCCTTTCCCCAGAAAGCACTGGCAGCAGTGTCTTAAATTTATTCAAAGTTGGGTTAGATAGATTTTGGTAGACAAGGAGTATCTCTGCCTTGAAGAAGTTTTCCTCCTCTCTCTGCCTTGAAGGAGTCACTTATGGCAGGCAGTAAGGGAAGTGGAGTTGAGACCACAACCAAATCAGTCATGGTCTTTATTGAATGGCAGAGTAGGCTCAACAATTCAAAAGGCTAGACTAACCTTAAAAGGTGGCCAGTGATTGGGGTGGATTTGGTGGTTAGGGAACACAGTTTTTGGCCAGCACTTGCACACTGTAGTTCAAAACTTTCAATGTTTAGTTGGAGGAAATCCCTTTTGGTCTCGTCTAGATGTTGGGTGAGCAGTATAAACAGTCACAAAGCAGTGGAGTGGTTAAGAGATAGTTATGAGGCATTTCAGCTTCCATGTGGAAGCTGGTGTGTTTTTGGATGATGTTGCTGATGATTATTATGAGATAGAGTTATGATATCGTCAAAAAAAATCCAATTGTGTTTCAGTTATGCAATGTTTTTATTAAACTAACCTCAAATTGAGAGCAGAGGAGGTTTTTTTTCTCTTGGAATGTCTAAGTTGTGGGTATGTTCGCCGAGTTGGGAAGTTGATTTGGAGACGTTTCGTCCTCTGTCGCGGTGACATGATTAAATGGCGGAGTGGACTCGATGGGCCGAATGGCCTTGCTTCCACTTCTATGTTTTATGGACATCCTCAGTGCTTTGGAGCCTCCTGTAAAGCGCTGCTGCTGTAAATTCCGGAAGACACCAAAGGCTCCAAAGCACTGAGGATGTCACCTAGACAGGGAACGAAACGTCTGCAAATCAACTTCACACAACTACAACGGGCTCCCGAGCTACAAATCTTGACAGAAACCTTACTCGTAGGAAAAGATCTGTTAGCACACTAATGAAAAGTTACAATCAGATGGATAGCTAAACTGTTTTCTCTAGTGGTCCAGAATGACAGGAAATAAATATAAAGTTGCCTATAACGGAGCAGAGAAAGGGGCGATATCTTTAGGTGGGGAGTAATTTAAATATTGGATTTGTTGCTAAATGGAGTGAATGAAGCCGATCGCAATAATGATCTCCACTCTGGCTGTATATGTTGATTTATCACTTGACTCCCTTTCCTGACTTCGTATTCAGCCTCATTCATTTACACTACGTACACACATCCTTGCCATATATTGAAAATGAATGTTTTTTTTGTTACTCAACTGAATTCATTATTGATTCAGTAAAAGAGCCTTGCCCCTCATTATCAAATGTTTTTCACAGCTTAGAAATGAAATGTTCAAAACAGGGAAAAACTAAATTTTCTTCATGGTTTAGATTTGGGTTGTCTGGAGCTATGTTTTGGAGATTAATTTCTTGGGAGAATCCAGTACAATACTGGAGGATTGAGGTTTAACAGTAGCCTTGATTAGAGAGAAGGGATGGGGTAGAATGTGAAGAGGTAATTAGAATGAGACTATGTTTGGCGTTTGAACATGGAATAGTCACATATCGGTTTTGATGCTGCTTCTCCGGACGCTAAGAAGAAAGCCGAAAGATCTATGTTAAGATATGCTTAAAGGTTTATGGCCCGGGTTTCAGTTGCACAATGTTAACATTTGTTCTGATTTAATGTTTGATGAAAGATTATCCAGTCATAAACACAATTCACCGTCACTGAGTCATTGTTTGGAAATAAACATGATTTATCTGCTCTGCCAAGTTTGCAGATAGGGTCAAAATAGAGAAGAGAATACAACTGCACAAGGAAACCAATATTTGATTAACTTTGAAACAATAAGCAGTAAGTCTTGTCAGTCAGGTGTTGATTAGGTTTAATATATTTAATCAGATTTAATAGTTATTCAGTGAGGTTACTTTAAAATTAAACTTGTAAGTCTGAAAAATCTAGTTGATTTGATTGAAAGCTACATTCATTGCTAATAAAGGAAATGTTTTATCCACGTCTTTAAGAATGCTGCTAATAAAGTCTTGCACGAAGTATGTTTAAGATAACAAAGGAGGGAGAGGTTGAATAAGGTCAGGGAGAGTTTGGCGCGAAAATGACGCGAACTGTCAGACTGCGCGCGCAGCCGGTGTGCCGCAGATCATGTGACCGTACTTTTGAAAACAAGGACACGACCGTGATTGGCGGAGCTGGCCACGTGACCAACGGTCGCGGGAAACCTGTAGTGTTGTGGACGATACGGGGACAGCGAGGTTCGCCGTCAGGGCCGGGCCGAGAGGACAGCGGCATCTCCGTCAGAGCCGGGCCGAGGGAACAGCGGGGTCTCCGTCAGGGCCGGGCCGAGGGCACAGCGGGGTCTCCGTCAGGGCCGGTCCGAACGCACAGCAGGGTCTCCGTCAGAGCCGGGCCGGATAGTGACTTTGAGTTTTCTTCTGGCGATGAGTTTCCGCCGAACGTGCCTAAGGGCCGGCACCAGCCCCACTCTAGCCTCGGGTTTTCCGGTGTCAGGGCCGGGCCGAGGGCACAGCGCAGCGGGGTCTCCGTCAGGGCCGGGCCGAGGGCACAGCGGGGTCTCCGTCAGGGCCGGGCCGAAGGCACAGCAGGGTCTCCGTCAGAGCCGGGCCGGATCGTGACTTTGAGTTTTCTTCTGGCGATGAGTTTCCGCCGAGCGTGCCTAAGGGCCGGCACCAGCCCCACTCTAGCCTCGGGTTTTCCGGTACAAAAACTCAGCTTCGCAGGGAGTGACGAGGAGGAAGAGGATAATGGAAACAGCACCGAGGACTCTGCCTTCCAGGAGTCGCCGGACCCCGAGCGGAAATACGGCGCGCTTGCTGCGCTCGGTCAGTGCGCGGAGGAGCTGGAGTTGGGGAACCTGAGCTGGGAGGACAGCTTCGTGAGCAGCCCGTCTCCGCTCAAGACTCGGCGGGACTACCGTGAGCGTCGGGACCTGGAGGAATCCTCCAGTTCTCCCATCCGTGAAAGCGGCGACCGGGAAGAATGCAGTTCCCCAATCCGAGAAGGAGGGGAGCAGGAGGAGTGTAGTTCCCCAATCCCGGACTGCCCCGATACACCGCCACATAAAACACTCAGAAAACTGCGGCTCTTCGACACGCCCCACACCCCCAAGGTAAGAATACACCACATGTCATACCAGGATCAACTGCCATGGTTCAAAAACGTTTGTGTTGTTATATTTTTCACCAGGATGTGATCTAGCAGTCTCGGTGCAAGTGAAGTTGGACATTCTGCATTTTACTTTTGTTTTAGAATGACCTATCAATATTTATGCACGTTGTTTTAACGTGATTTTCTTGAAGACGGAAATGGCATAACTGTTTTGACTTTGGGAATGAGAATCACTGTTCTGTACTACATCAAAGTTTTGGGCATCTTTCCACTTTTCCCGATTCTAAATTTGTCAGCTGCAATCCGTGGTAGTAGTAAACCCAGCCATTTTTCGTGAATATCAGAAACGTTATGTATAAAGTTTAATTCATTCTTTATATTTAACCTCATGAAATCTAGATAGTGCGCATTCACTATAGATAGTCGTCAGGGTTTTAAGATCCAATTTGACTGAGATATGACTTTGGTGTAATCTATTCATCGTTCCTGTATGATCGTTATCAGCAACATAAAGTGCACTCTACTCGTTTTTAATAGGAACTGAATCTGGATATCAGCAATGGTTGTCTGATATAACCACATTAAATTTTCAGGAGTGTTTTCTGCCTGCTGTTGTAGCTACAGGTATTTGAGAACTAAAAATGGAAAATCAGTTTCTACAAGGTTCTCTCCAGTTGTTTTGTGTTAATGTTAGTTAATTTGCAGAGTTACTTTAAGCAACTTATCAATTTTGACCATTGGATGTGTTCGTGTTTTGGATTGTGTGTTGCTGTCAGATCGTTGGTAACAATGTTGAACTTTTTGGAAAATACGTTTTCTGTTTGTTTTTGGTGATTTCTCATTATATCGGGTTGTGTTTCTGAAAGCTGACATTTGATATTTTTTCTATCTCCCAAGGTCAATACATCTTTTAATTTAAAGATGATCTAGACGTCTAAATTGTCCATGATTTATTTTCACAATATTGGAAGAAATGAAGTTCAAAACTGTGTGGTAGCTATAAATATCTATGAGGAATATAGCCCCAGCAATGTACTATGTCAGTTTAATGCTGAGTTATGTAATCTTAACTTGGTTGGTAGTACATGTTACAGTTGATAATGGGATGATGCTGCTGAAGTCAGAAAAATATCTTTGGGTTCACATTCCTGTTGACCATGCAATGCTTTTTGGAATGGTATTGATTTGGAATTTGGAGTGTCTTTGTCAGCTAACCTGTCAGCAGTTGCTGTCAGAATTTGCAGATAAAGAAACCATGCCTCAACATGTCAGACTGAACTGGTGCCACGGTCTTTAATCCCATTTTCAGATGACTGTTGTTTCAGTTCTGTGAAAAGTACTGTTAATGTAACATGACATCTCAATCCAGAAGCTTGGTCCAATATAATTTAGCAGTGATCATCAAACAAATGAACAGAAGCTTGGTCAAAGAAATGTTGTTTGAAAGAATTTCAGAGCTTCATTTTTGAGGCTAATCTTTTTTATCTTATGAGTTGGAGATGCCAGTGTTGGACTGGGGTGTACGAAGTTAAAAATCACACAACACTAGGTTATAGTCCAACAGGTTTAATTAGAAGCACTAGTTTTCGGAACTCTGCTCCTTTAAGTGGTTGTGGAGTATAAGATTGTAAGACACATAATTTATAGCAAAAGTTTACAGTGTGATGTAACTGAAATTATATATTGAAAAAGACCTGGATTGTTCGTTAAGTCTCTCATCTTTTAGAATGACCACGTTGGTTTCAGTTCTTTCAAATGTAAATTGCAAAACGTTTTTTTAAAAGTTACATTCTCAAGTGAACACATGCACCCTCTTACAGACTTATACCAATTTATACTCTCACTCACACACATGCACCCCCACTCTCAGTCACTCACAACCCCCTCCCTGCACGCACACACAAGCACACATACACGTTTAAGTTTGTACGGTGCATTTGTACTTGCAGAGTTACATTTTACTTCGCTCAAAAACTGCATGAATCCATGTAAGATTCTGTCAATTTTTTTTAGATTAGAATCAGTCTAAACATTATGGCACAGACAGTATCACACAGGGGAAGTCCCACTTTCAATACATTATCTGGACTGATAGATGCCAATTGTTAAAGTTCACTTGAGAATGTAACTTTTAAAGAAGTTTTGCGATTTACATCTGAAAGAACTGAAACCATTCTAACAGATGAGAGACTTAACAAACAATCAAGGTCTTTTTCAATATATAAGTTCAGTTACATCACACTGTAAACCTTTGCTATAAATAATGTCGTACAACCTTATACTACACAACCACCTGATGAAGGGGCAGCGCTCCGGAAGCTAGTGCTTCCAATTAAATCTGTTCGACTATAGCCTGGTGTTGTGATTTTTAACTTAAGTAGAAACAAAGGGTCTGTTTCCATGCTGTACATCTCTATGACTCTATACATTGTTATGGGCACAAGAGTTAATGTTTCAGGACTGTGATTTTTGCTGTGTTGGCAAAGAAATACAAGAAATAGCTGTTTTTGCCAAAATTGATTTTTATGTGAAGTACTCTGTGCCCAGACCCCTTTGACAGTTGTGAACATAAATTGAGATAGTTATCAATCCAAATTTATTGTCATTTCTTTGGGTAGTTACCATGTTTTAATTTTTAAAGTTACAATAGCCACACGAACATTTGAAATTAGCTTGTATACATTAAAATTTAACAAGTTAATGTATGGTATTATTATCTTTAAATTGGAATGCTTTATTTAATCACAGCATTATTTAATAAAGCATTGGAATGCTTTATTTAATCAATTTGATTTATTGTCGACAGATGTTGGCTGTGTATTGTTTTCTGGAACCTACCTCCAATAATCCCTCATTCACAAAGAATAATATACCCTTTGAAGTGCTCTTGTATTTTACAGACAGCAGTCATAGAATTTCTTAAGTGTGGAAGCAGGCCATCGGTCTCATCGAGTCCACACCCAATCTGCTGAAAAGCGTCCCACCCCATCTAATCCTACATTTCCCATGAAGAACATTAAAAAAGGATATTTTAAAGAATTGTGACTGAGCTTCTGAAGAGGGTAGTTTCCTAATTCCCAAGAGATGCTAGAAAGCGTTGGGATATTAAATGGACAAAATATATTATTTATTGAGCCAATATTCTTAATCGTATTCCCTATGGTTTTGTCTTTGCTATAGTCAGGTTTAGCCATGGTCTATTGTAACATTTTCTCTTTCCAGAAGCATACGAATGTGAAATTTTAATAGGTTGGTCCGTTTCTGCTCTTGACAATGCTTGTACTTGGTAATTACCCCTTTGTATTGCGTTGCCTTTTCTGTTGTGATTTCTTTGAAGTAGGCGAAAGTGGGTACTGCAAATGCTGGATATTAGGAGTCAAGATTAGAGTAGTGATGGGAAAGCATAGCAGGTCAGGCAGCATCCGAGGAGCAGGAAAAAAATCGGATGCTGCCTGACCTGTGCTTTTCCAGCACTACTCTAATCTTGACTTTCATTTGTTTGAAATAGCTAGGTAAAAGACGCACCACTTCTATAATCCCTTACTGTAATGAATTTTCCACGTATGACAGAGCAGGTTTGAATAATTAGTGGTTTTATGTTTTCCACTATTGTAACTAATTTATTTCTCTATCAACCTGACACATTGCGCAAATAACGGAGACCGGATGATGCACGTGCGTGTACTTGCCGCTCGGTTCCACGTGGCTTTAGGCCGGCGACGGGGTAAAGCACTGTTTATTTGGGGGCGTTGTCATTTTGCCGATTACGTTTACAGGCTCTAAACATCGTGAGATTATCTTCTAATGAGGAAGTGTTTGTTTTATTCAATTGGTTTTACTGTTTCCTGACTTTCTTTTTAAATTTAACGCTGCATCATACAGATCCGTAATCGTTTACCCTTGTAGTTTGCTTTTGTGGAAAGGGCGGTATAGGTGAGCATTACAGATATCTTAGATTTTTTTCCGGTTATGTTCGCATGACTCATTGGCCGACTTTCTAGCCGCTTATTGAACTCTTGCAAATCACGTGCTATTATTGTTTTGACATCTGTTGCTGTGTCAGTTGGTGCTAATTATTTTGGAATGTGAAATTTGGTTTTTACTGTGCATTACCTTTTTATGACAGTGAAAATTATTAATGGTGAAATGAAAAATGTTTTTAAAATTAAGACAGTTTTAGGTTCTTATAGGTTTGCTATCACGTTCAGTTTTTTTGTCTCTAACCAAGGATGATCCAAAGCTAGTAGAATTCTTTTCAAGAACTACTTTTCAATTACTCAGAAGTATAAAGGCCAGACATGTAAAGACCTATATATGATACTTAAAGGATTAGATAATTTCTTTTGTGGTGTTAGTGCATAATATTGGCAGAAGTCCAGAGTAACATAGTTCCTGAAATAGAGGTACGCAATACAGAGCCCTTCATAGAGGTTCAGTGGTTAGTGCTAGGCCTTTCAGTTTGCTCATTCTCCCAGTGTCTCTGTGGGCTTTCTCTGGGTGTTCTGGTTTCCTCCCACAGCCCCCCCATAGTGTCTGGGGATGTGTCAGTAAGGGGTATTAGACTCGTGGAATACAGGAATAGGATAGGTTCTTGGTGGGATGTTTCTCAGGTCGGTGTGCAACCGATGGGCTGAATGGTCTACTTCCACTTGGGATTCTGTAAGCCTTCTATGGACTCATAACACACTCAATTTAAGTTAATTATTAACTGAGCCAAGCTAAGAATGTGACATTGTATAAGTTTTATACTTTGAATTTGCTCTGTTATTGCTGATGAGTTGATATCCCAATGCTAATATGGCATGCTTGTTTTCAGAGTTTGCTGTCGAAAGCAAGGGTTAGGAGTTGCCTGAGTTCCAGCTCAGTAAGACGTCGTGGAGGGGCTCTTTTCAGAAATGTTGAGCAATCTGAGAGAATGCCATGTGATTACAACAGGAATAAACCTCCGCATGTCAACATTAACCCCTTCACTCCAGACTCCATGTACATCCATTCTTCATCTGCACAATGTAGAAGGAGGAAAAGGACCTATTGGGATGGGTACGTATTGAGCTGTTTTCCAGTTATGATTTAATACAACTGTGGAAAATTTTAAGATTTTGTCTTGATTTGTCAGCAGTTTCAGATATATATATAAGAATAGCTATGACATCTTGTGTGGCATTTATTAATTTTCAGTATTTTTAGCATACTCAGTTTTGTCTCTTGTAATTTTGCTCAGTGTTCTTAAAAACCTCTGCCCTCTTGTCTGACTGCACACAACGTCAATAGCCTACTTTTACTTTCTCTGGTATTTCATGCTACTCTTTGTAACTTAATGTCACTTGATTATTTTACATTTGCTTTATTAAAACGAAAATAGGCATTTCTTAATTTTTAATTTCTGTGATGTTATGTGATAGAATGATAAGTAAAGCGGAATGTCTCATTGTGATTATTGCCAACTCTCTCAATGCTAATCCAGTATTCTGCTTACCCTCACCTCTTTCCTGAGCCATTTGCAGAGATTTTCAATTTTTGAGTATACATCCACTTATTTTGAAATTTGCCATGAATCCTCTATCATTTCAGTCGATGTATTTCTGATCACAACTTACTAAATTCTTCCCTTTTCCATGACTACTTCAGTTAAATTAAATATGCCCTCCTGCATAAATATTTCTTCTCATTTGATTCATTTGCTTTATCCAAAACCCTCATTTTAAAGTCAGTGGCTCACAGCTGTCCCTAGTTTATCCTGGATTTGGTGCAGAGAGACTCTTGCCTGGATTAAAACTTTCTGTTTATAGCTAGAGTCAAAATGTTAGATTACAGAGCTGAAGATTGATGTTGAGACTAGTAAACTGGGAGGTCTGACTTGTTTTTACATAGTGTCCTAACTGCTATGAGGCTGGGAAATAAGATGGTAAATCCTCTTTAGATGGGGAGGACTGTTTAGGTTGCAAAGACGAGTATAAATGTGCGAGATGACATTTTGATAAACTTTTCAAGAACATTAATTTATGTGAAATGACATTTATCTAGAACTTTTCTCATAGTTAAAAACATCTCAGCACATTTGGAAAGCAGAAAAAAGGCCAAAGCGTCAAGCTACTGACGTAGAGTGGCTGATGCTCAGAAGAAAATATAAGTTTTTACCTGCTTTTAAATGTAAGTGTCATTTTGGTACAAGAGGATGACATTTGGCTAATCATATTCACCCCTGATGCCCTGCAGGCTTACTTCAAGGCCACAACCAATTTTTTTTTTGTTGAAATCATTGATAATACCAACAATGAATGCACTAAAATAGTGTTCCAAGTCATTGCCATGAATTAGGGGGAAAAAATGTTTGTCATTCTTCTGCACCTTTTTGCCAAAGTGATGTTTTTGTCCCTTATTCTGCATATGATCAGTTAATTGGGAGCAGAATGTTTTGTGACTTATCGAAAAAGGTGAAGTAGAGACTCTCTGAATAGTGCCTCTTGCACACCAAGATAAGAAAATAGTTTTGAGTAGGAATGAAAAGTGATCAATATAAGGATCCACTTGGAATGGTTCAGGCCCCCCAAGCAGTAACCACACTGGGTGGAGAATAAGGGAAGGAAGAATGAGTACTTGTCTGAACGATAGGAATAATATAGGATTTTAATCTAGACGGACTTAAAAAGACAGATTGGCCTGATGAAGGGCTTTGCCCGAAACGCGGATTCTCCTGCTCTGATGCTGCCAGACCTGTGCTTTTCCAGCACCTGCAGTCCTCACTCTCTCCTAGATTAGAAAAGCTGGCTTAGGTAAGTTCATAGAATGTTTTGGGGTTCGTTTCTTTAAGCACCTTGTACTGGAACCAAACAGAGAGCAGGCTACATTAAATCTAGTTTTCTGCAATGATGTGGAATTGATTTATGACCTAATAATGCTGCCTTTAGGTAGCAATCATTTAACAAACATCGTTCTGTAGTACAGAATTTGGATATTTTTGAGAAATACATTTTGTTTGAAGCTTTTCAGTTTCCAGTTGAATTGATATTCTTTTAAAGTGTCCTAAGTACAAGATCAAAAGCTTGTACTTAGGACAATAAAGCAGTTAACTAAAGTGAACTGGGAAATAATTTTTTTTCGGATGTTCCAGAATGCAGAATAAATACATTCCTACAAATTTGAATTGATATTCTTTTAAAGTGTCCTAAGTACAAGATCAAAAGCTTCAATAAAATGCCCTTTGGCAATAATCACATGATTTGAATTTTACATTCCGAGAGGAGTGAGTTAGAAACTTTTATTATAAACAATAAGGGCAATTATATGGGTAATAAAGCAGTTAACTAAAGTGAACTGGGAAATAATTTTTTTTCGGATGTTCCAGAATGCAGAATAAATACATTCCTACAAATGTCCAAGGAGTACACCCACCATCCGTTCTTAACTGGAGAGGCTCAAGGTTGCATCAAACGTAATGCATATAGTGCAAAGGGAGGGCAGGTCAGAAGATTGTGCAAAATATAAAAAGTAAAAAATGAATTAAAAAATTGGATGAACACAGTTAGTACAAAAAATGCTCGTCATCATGCTCAAAACAGTTCCAATAAATACAAAAATAAAGTTAACCAAGTGAGCATTAGTCCTTTGGGAAGTGTGTGTGCAGAATTGATAATGGAAAATTGAGCAGATGAACTGAGCAGGAATTTTGTATCAGCCTCCACTATAGACTATGGCAGCAGATCCCAGAAGCAGTTTTCAATCAGGAAAATATAAGGAAGGGAAGAACTCAAAATTTACCAGAAAAGTGGTACTGAGTTGTTGGAGCTGTGACCTAACGAATGCAAAGGAGTGTGTGGGGGAATGGTGAAATTGTCTATTTTGGTGATCGATTCTGGAGCACAGAGCACTGGGTGTGCAGGTATAGCATGTAATTGGGAAAACTAATAGAATGTTAGCATGTATTGCAAGGGGACTTTAATACAGAAGTAGAGATTATGCTTCAATTCTATCGGGTGCTGGTGAGGCCATGTGGAATTCTCTCTATAATATCGGTCACCTTTTATGAATTTACATCCTTTCTTAAAAGGTAACTTGATTGAAAAATGTGAGACAATGCATCAATGAGTTGAATTTGGAGAGGGTATTTCCTTTAGGCAAATCTAGAACTAGATTATTACTGTTAATTAAGGAGTAACCTTTTTAAGACAACTAAGTCAAAAAATTTAGGGTCAGGAATCTTTGGAACTCTTCGAGTAAAGGCAATCGAAGTGGAGTTTTATTTCTTTAAAAAATATTTTTGAGGCATGTTCTTGGTAAGCAAAAAGGCGAAACTTAATCAGGATAGGTGGATATGTGGATTTGAAGTTAGTCAGAGGACTCATTAAATGGCAGAACAGGCTCAATTGGCCCAATAGCCTACCTCAGTGCTTCAAGGAGAACAACCATATTTTCTACAAATCTTTTGCAGCCAAGATCCTTTATTCTTGGAACAGTTCTAGTAAGTCTTTGCACACATTCAAACACTCCTGGATCCTAAAGTGTGATGACCAGAATCAAATTCAATAATTTGGCCTCACCTGAACTTTGGTTCCCCCCCCTAAAACCCCCAAAATCACCAGTCTATCCTATCGCTATTCTGATTGAACAACAGTAGTAAATCTACATGGCAGTGTTTGGAGGACCACTGAATATTCTTAATAACATGATTATAGAACTTATGCATTTTGACTTGAACAAGTGGAATTTGTCATTACCCTCCAGCATATCCAACCCCCTAATGTCTTCCCAAATCAGTATTGCTATCCTTGTTTTATATTTTTTTCTGAAGTTCTCAACATTTCTGATATTGACCCATGTCCTCCAATGTGGTGTTACTGTCTTAAGAACAATTCCAGTAGTCTTTTCTGTTTGTATATGCTGGTGCATGTCCCCTGCTAATGTAATTTAAACTCTTTTTAGTCAGGAGTGGATCTCCCCAAAACCATGTTGATTCCATTCTTGTTGAGTTTTAATCTTTCCTCCTTCAATTAATGTCTTCTGCACAGAAATCATCCCAATGCCTCAATCTTTTACACTCCACCTCAAACCATGGCTTCGATGATTTCCTTGTTTGTTCTTGCATCCTGAAACATGTGGCACTGGGAGTAATCCGGAGATTTAAACCTTTTGAGGTCCTTTCTAATTTTGTCCCAATCTCCTGATAATTTTACCACACATCAGGTAGATACAACGCACTGGGACTGAGTGAATATTTGGATTATGGGGAACACTAGAGAAATTGACATGGATGTGAAAATCATGACTAAAGTGAGTTCGGGGTAGCAGTAGGTAAGGTTATATAAGTGAAAGCTGTCTTGGTATGGTAGAATGGCCATAGTTTTATATCTGTGTGAGTTTTTGGAAATGAAAATACAGTTTTGCCCTTATATTGTGCTCTTTAAGAGCACGGATATCTTCAAGTGCTTTACATCCAATGAAGTGCTATTGAAGCATATTCAAAATATTATAATGTAGAAAAATGACAGTTTTTGCAAACTTGTCCCACAGTGTTGTGCTGACATTAAAATGAAGGGATAAATCTTAATTGATTTTTGCACTGGGCCAATAATATAGCTTCAACTATGACAACTGATGTATGCATTATCATGTGTTTTACAGCACATTTTTAGGTAAGTTTAGCCACTTTATTATTTCATACCAAAGTAAATGCTTTTCTATATAAACCCTCCTTCCTTGATATTGTTGCCTGTAGTAATCATATTACAAATGTGTAATTGTTGGGATGTTTCTTGGTTTTGTAATCTAATTCTTTTAGGTTTCCATGCAGAGAGATGATGGATGGAAGCGATGGGGAACTTGATGATGAAAGCATTCGACCAGCAAAGGTAATGCTAAAATGCTTGTGTATATCATCTCAATTTTAATTAAAAATCACAGCGAATGCAAAACTGTTGCATTATATGGTTCATATTCGGAGCGAGTGCGTTTAGTGTGTCAACCCCTGTTGATATGTTTTGTCCTGGTGCAATCAAGATCTGCGAAAGTAGTTTTTAAACAAATATTTTCCTGTTTTCTCATGTGTTCAATTGACCTATTCCTTAAAAAATAAAGTCTGAAAGCAGCTTTGTAATTTGGATTAATAAATTGCTTGAAAACTAATCCGGGGTAAGATACTTTAGAGAATTGTGTCCTAAATTTATTTTAAACAAAGTTCTGGAGAAACTCAGCTTGTCAAGCAGTAAAGAGAAATGATTATCATTTAGAATCCGATGCAACTTTTCAAAATTGAGACTTGTGCTGATATGTACAATGTCAGTGTTTGCAAGAACTGCACACAAGGACTTCATGGAAAGTACTGTGAACAGAAGTACAAATAGGCTGATTTGGGTTGATGTTTAAAGATTTAGTAATTTCATTAAAACGTTTTTTTTCTGGGCATACTTCACATTTTGTACCATGTAGAATGTAGTTCACAACTTTACTCAACTGTTCAAGTGTAAATAAATTGAATACCTCTTTTTGTCAAAAAAAAACACATTATTTTTTGAAGTTTGTGATTTCTGCCTTTGTATTACTGAGGTATCATGCATTTGATTTGCAGTGAACCAAAGAAATTATAATGGATAAATTCAAGCTGTAAATTTTAGTGCTGAAATTACTCTCTACAAATGGTATTAATCACATAATTGTGAAATAATTTGTCATTTTTGGAAAAGAATGTTGTGTGCAGAATAAAGTTTTAAATGTGCTACATCTAGGTTTGAGCAAGGTTGGATTTAGTACATGAGCTCATCTTTATAATCAATTGTATGCAAATACTTTGGCAGTTTTCACTTGACTTTTGTTCTACATAGTATGTAATCCAGTTCAGTTAGGTATGAGTTTTACCATATTCTCTACCTGAGTAATAAAATATTTACTTATGCATTGGGTTTATTTCATACATTTTAAAATAGAGAATTCCAATCACTGAAAGTAACATGAAGTCACGATATACAACGGAGTTTCATGAATTGGAGAAGATTGGTTCTGGAGAGTTTGGTTCCGTTTTTAAGTGCGTCAAACGACTTGATGGTTGTATTTATGCAATAAAACGCTCAAAGAAACCATTAGCAGGTTCAGTTGATGAGTAAGTAACTTTTGAATGTTTATGTAGTCCAGATTTATGATGACTGCCCATTTATTAAAACACAAATTACCTATCATTATTTTGATACCCAGCCTTTCAACAGAAAGTAAGAGGATTTGCTCCACCCTCCCACTTTGTTGAGTGCTGCTGAATACTTCAGTGTTTTGACTATCTTACCATTTTATTTAATATCAACTGCTCGTGAGGTTTTTTTTTGCGGAATTCTTAGTACAATGAATAAAATTGATGTTTGATAAAACTAATGCATGTCTTTTGGTTGCTTATCTTGATCTTCATCTCGATAATTGCTATATACCTGGAAATTTAACCATTCTTTTTTAATTTATGCTGACTGCAACAATTGTATTTCTATGATTTGCTGTTTTGATTGTGTTCAATTTTTTTTCTTTAGACAAAATGCTCTACGAGAAGTTTATGCACATGCAGTGCTAGGACAACACACACATGTGGTTCGTTATTATTCAGCCTGGGCTGAAGATGATCATATGCTCATACAAAATGAGTATTGTAATGGTGAGTTTTGGAATTAGGAATATTTTAGGATATTCAAATATATCTGTAAAAATATATAATCATATGTATGTAAATTTAAGTTTAACCTATAATTTATCAATTAAATTGGGTCATTCCAAACTATAATATTTTGTATATTTTTTGTTTTGAAAGGTGGAAGCCTGTCAGATGCAATATCAGACAGTAATAGGAACCAACTGTATTTTAATGAACCAGAGTTAAGAGACCTGTTATTACAGGTAGCTCGGGGTCTAAAATATATTCACAGTATGTCCCTTGTACATATGGATATAAAGCCAAGTAAGTATTGAAATGCCTTGTTATTTTAGTGGATGCTTTACTACCATTTATATTCACACTTGACTCTGCCTCTGATTAGTTTTGTGGAAACAAACAGTTTTATTGAATTTTCAAGGTATCTTTTTGATAATTGTCAATTAAGCTGGGAAGAATGTAGGTTGATTTTGATTTGTGTTTTTCTCAGTTTCTCCCAATGTAAAAGCAAGATGCAAGGACCAACTTGCAGTTATAGGTGAACATCTGGGCCTATGTCCATACTCATTGTTTCAGCCTTTCTGCTGAAGTGAAAGGGAGTTTGGACCTTACCATTTGAAACCTGAATGAGTGCACATCCTATGCTCCATGGCAATTTCTAATGGCACAGTGCTTCACTTTCACTTTATTGTTCCCTGAGCAGCATTGAAACCAGTCACAGGCTCAGCCACTCCTTCCTGTTCCCAGAGATGAAGTTCCTTAATAAAGAAAGAGACAATAATTGGCTTGCATGAGTGCTGTTTTTCAGCTTTTGAAAACTATATACTAGGAATATGTGTTTTATTTGGAAGCTAGCCCTTCTCAAACAGTACCTAAATAAAATTTGACTCCTTAGCTTTTTACCCAAAAGATTTGTCTCAAATTTGATCTTTACGTGATTGTGTATGAACAATTTGTAATGTTAGTATGGCAATCCATTACGCTCAATGCCAAATCAAGCCATTGAGAACTGTACACTTGCTTTGCTGTTAAAGTGTGTATGTCTCCTCGCAGTTCAAATCCATAGACTTCTGATGCAGGTTTCGAAATTGGAGGATCTTGAATGTGTACAAGAGTATAATTGCAATGTGGTCAAGTTAAAGAATGCAGCTGTCAACATTTGTTTAAACCTAGATCTTAAGGTTCCAAGTGTTCTTTTATATTTCCATAAAACTGTTCAATCCATTAGATTTGTTTACTTAGAACTGCGGAACCATTTGCCCTTTACGTCTGTGGATATATCATTAATATCAAATAACTTGGGGAAAGGAACTCTATTATTGGGTCTATACAATTTAATGAACTCTTATAAAATTAGAATTGTTTAACTAAGGACTCAGGCAATTGGCCCATTTGTACTGGCTCTCTGCAGGAAAAGTTCAAATGTCCTTATCTGCTCTTTCTATTTTTAGCAATTTTTTTCTTAATGCGTTTATCCGGTTCCTTGTTAAAAGCCCCAATTGAATCTGCCTCCATTACTCTTCCACTCCATTCCCAAGCATAATCATTCACTCTCTTTTAAGGGGGCCCTTCTTATCGCGATTGGTTCTTTTGTCAGTACTTTATGACCAAACGGTCTCTGGTGTAGACTGTCCTTTCAATGGCAACAGTTTCTCCTTATCTCATTTGTCCAGACCCTCCATAATGTAGAGCACCATGAGATCTCCTCTTAGCCGCCAGCTTTATGAAAAGCAACTCCAATTTTGTTCAGTCTTTCCGTTAAATTCTGTCCATTTAGCAAATTTTATATTTTTTTGTATCCTTCCTAAAATATGATGATTTTGGATTTCTCCCAATTTGAATCTTCTTCATAAAAAGGGTCATGGAGATGTACAACTTCTCCATGCCGACCAGATATTCCAACCTAATCTAGTCTCATTTGCCAGCACTTGGCCTATAACCCTCTAATCCCTTCCTATTAATATGTCCATCCAGTTGCCTTTTAAATGTTGCAATTGTACCAACCTCCTCCCCTTCCTCTGGCAGCTCATTCCATACACGCACCCCCCTCTGAGTGGAAACGTTGGCCCTTAGGTCTCTTTTATATCTTCCCCTCTCACACTAAAACTATGCCCCATCCCAGGGAAAAGACTTTGTCTATTTACCCTATCCAGGCCCCTCATGACTTTATAAGCCTCTATAAGGTCACCCCTCTGCCACCCGGCGCTCCAGGGAAAACAGCCCCAGCCTGTTTAGCCTCTCCCTAAAGTTCAAATCCTCCAACCCTGGCACATCCTTGTAAATCCTTTGTGAACCCTTTCAAGTTTCACACCTTCCTTTCGATAGGAAGGAGACCAGAACTTTACACAATATTCCAAAAATGGCCTAACCAACATCCTGTACATCGCCAACGTGACCTCCCAACTCCTATACTCAATACTCTGACCAATAAAGGAATGCATACCAGACACCTACTTCACAATCCTATCTACCTGCGGCTCTACTTTCAAGGAGCTATGAATCTGCACTCTAAAGTCTCTTTTTATTCAGCAACACTCCCTAGGACCTTACCATTAAGTGTATAAGTCCTGCTAAGATTTGCTTGTCCCAAAACTTCACATTTATCTAAATTAAACTCCTCAGCTCATTGGCCCATCTGATCAAGATCCCATTGTAATCTGAGGTAGTCGTCTTTGCTGTAGTTCACAATGGTAGTTCATGACTTTCTGCTCATTTTGTAAAGCTAAATGTTATATTGAGTTATTCAGCATATATTTGAGCCCTAAATTGCTCTGGATGTTAATTCCAGACTTGATAACTGTTGATCTTTATATATTCTGGCACCCATGTTCTTTTGACAGTCAGCTTCTGACTGAGTACATTCCTACATGTGGGAGAGACTAGAACCTGAAGGGACAGCCTTCAAATAAAGGGAAGAGATTTTAGAACTGCGATAAGGAGAAAGCCCTGATTAAAGGCTTATGCCTGAAACGTCGAATCTCCTGCACCTCGGATGCTGCCTGGTCTGCTGTGCTTTTCCAGCACCACACTCTTGACTGAGAAACGTATCAGCCATTATTTAAAGGTGGAGCAGACACGAGGGCTGAATGACCTAATTTTTGCTCCTTTGTCTTATGCTGAATGTTTTGTCGCATCCCACTGAAATCACTGGTTCATGACATCAGGAATGAATGCTGTCTATTTAATCATTGAAGTGTCTCATTGATGATCTTACCAACTCATGACATCAAGTGACTTCTGTTAGATCAGGACAATTATTCTGATTTCCTCTTCCTCCTTCACTCCAAAAGAATACCTAAAAATACTGACACTAATTGCAGTGCCCATGTGTGATCAGGCAACTCAAAAGACTAAGGATAGAGTTAAGATGCCATCTGTTCGACACCTTTTTTAAAAATCTTTTGAGGAAATCTGATACACTGCACAAATGCATATTTCTGTGGCTTGGAGGAGTCAGCGTTTTCTCATCCATTTGGATGTGAGAGATACAGCCCCCTTTCCATTGTTTAAGATGGCTGTTCCTTCTGGGTACATCTGAACACTCTGCTCTTGACCTTTAGACACCTTTAGTGGAATGGGCTGATTTTGAGGCCCTCTTTGTAGATTCCTGCTAAACCCATTTGAGGGGTCCAGCAAACAATGTGGGTAATGAGACAAAAACTGCAGATGCTGGAATCCAAAGTAAACAAACAGGATACTGACAAAGGGTCTCAACCTAAAACTTTTGACTTCTCCACCACCTGCGGCTGCCTGGTTTGCTGTGATCTTCCAGCCTTCTGTTTTTCTAGTGTGAGTAATGAGGTGTTCATTATTTACTGCACGTTTTTCTTCTGTAACTGCATCTGCACCTGCATGTCCTGGGAGGGGCTACATCATGCTAGTTTGTAGGTTTCAAACAACCAGTGGGCACCACAAATTTAGAGCCATCACCCCTGGGGATATCATTTAATCTGATGTAGCTAAGGCTCCTTTAACATTGTTGCAATGTATTGATATGCTCCTTATAAAGGAGACACTTAATTCCTCTTTATTGGTGTTGCTGTGGCTGGATGAAAGGATGTATAAATATCTGTACAGAATATTCAGCTTCTGAAATGTGTTGTAATTGAAAATCTGCTTTTAATAGTTGGATATTAAAAGTTCATATTCCTTTTATTTTCAGGTAACATATTTATATCCAAAAAATTAGTTACTAATTCGGCAGCAGATGAGATGGATGAAGAAGACTGCATATTGTCAACAAATATTGTATACAAAATAGGTACAATTTACTTCAGAATTCATTTTAAGTTAAGGACCTTGTGTAAATAAGCAAACACTTACTACTCGGTAGGAGAGTAACTGGAGGACGGAGATTTACGATCATTGATGAATGAACCAGAGGGGAGGTGGTGAATAATTATCTCGAATGCAGCAAATTATAGTCTGCAATGCCCTACCTGAAGGCTGATGGAACCAGATTTAATTGTACAAGTACACATTCCTTTATCCAAAATCTTTGGCGCCAGTTGTGGTTTGGTTTTCGGAATAAATTACATTTTCACAGTGAAATTTAAAAAAAGTTACCTAACAGCAGATGCACGTGTGAATAGTACGTACGCTGAGGCACAATTGACACCTGCCCGTGCTAGGCCACATCACATCTGAGTGACGTGATTTGAGTGGGTGTGGAGTTGGGTCACCTGTTCGCATGCCAAAATGACACTCCACGAAAAGGTTTCGTATTTTGGAGCTTATCGGAT
>NW_025211927.1:0-25000 GCF_004010195.1 Chiloscyllium plagiosum
TTTCTGTAGTCTGCACTCTCCACGGTACACATATTTATTTCATTAGCTGGCCATTTGTCAAGTATCAAAAACAAAAAAAACAAATTATTTCTGCTAATGAATTTATTCAGTACCTTTCAAAATTAGTAACACCACAAATGGCTTTTTGAACTGTGGCGATTTAGGAAGAAAAATCTGAATAAAGATAGGCTAGTTCTGCTATTTGTTGAAGACTTTGTCAGAATGTAAGTTAATGTTTACTCTATTTTTCACAAAGAATGTACTTTCTTTTACATTCCCAGTTAAAAGTAAAAGATTATTTCAGGTGATCAATAAAAATTAAGGTAAACAGGATTACACTATTGAAGTCATGATGTCAAATATTTAGATTTTTTTTCTTAAATTAAACAGCATGCTTTTGGTATGTTTTCTCAACATCCTTCACTAAAGGTTCAAGTTCACAAAAAAAGTTCAGTTTTCCCATAGCTGCAACAATTTCCCAGCTGCACAAATAACATTGTGTCATACCTTTAAATGCACCTCTGAACACACCCATCTGGCATTGTTCTAGGAGGCTGTCAGAAGCACACAGCCATGGCACAGCATAAAGCATTAGTCTGCATTTAAACAGGCCCTCATCAGATCCACAGGATATCCTAAAGCATTTACATCCATTGGATTACTTTTAACATGCAATCACTATTGTTCCATTGATAAATGTTTATCAACTTGTGCCTTTAATCTATATCAGAATACAAACGCTTCATCCATTAGTTCTTTGTTACAGCTTCAGAGGGCAGTGGTGAGAGCACAACTAGAGTACTGTACAGTTCTAGTCTCCTTTTTTAAGGAATGATGTAACTGCATTAGAAGCATCTGAGAGAAGGTTCACTCAATTGATTCCTGGAATGAAAGGGGTTATTTTATGAGAAAAGATTGGACAAAGTTAGGCCAGTTCCATTGGATTTTAGAATAATGTGATCTTGTTGAAACATACAAGATCCTGAGGGGATTTGACAGGGTGGATTCTGAAAAGTTGTTTTCCCTTGTGGGAAAGGGTAGCTCCGTCTTGGGGACACAATTTTAAAATAAGGGCTCTTCCATAAAAGACGGGGATAAGGTCTCAGAGGGTTGACAGTCTATGGAACTTTAACCTCAGAAAGCAGTGGAGGCAGAGTCACTAAATATTTTAAGGCAGCAATAATTAGATTTTAGACGAACAAGGGAGTTAAAAAAAAAAGTATTGGGGTAGGTGAGAAAGAGGAGTGGAGGCACATACAATCCAGCATGATCGTACTGAATGGCAGAGAAGGCTCAAAAAGATCCAACAGATTAATCCTGCTCCTAACCTATATGTTTAGGTGGACTTATCACATCAGGCTGTTCAAATCAATGACATAGAAGGAACACACATGTTTCCTTCACAGCCCATTCCATCGCACATTACATCCAATTCAATAGTGTTGTTGCAGCAATCAATTAACAGACTCAAAGGCCAACAAGCACCAATAATGACTAGATAACTTTTTTTAAAGTTGAGGATAAAGGTCATTGACAGAATTTCTATTCTCTACTCCGAAAAGTGTCATGGGATCTTTTAACCTGTCACTGAATTCATGCAGGGTATGAATACACGTACCAGTAACAATATACATATTTACAAAGCATTGGACACAAACGTTTACCTGTAAGAGAGATCAATCTTGTCTTGGTGCTGGCAATAGTAATTACAACTAGAATGTTTCTCATGGTAAAGGAAGAGCGATATTTACTACATTTCAATTTACCAAATAAATTGAGTTAAATAGAAGGAGAATGAAAAATTGTTCAGTGTAAAATTTAATAGATTAAGTAATGCCTCCCATAAAACTTAATTGGTGCGTATTAGGGTCACATACATCAGAAGATCTCCCTTTCAATTTCCACGCTCTGCATACGTCATCCAAAGTAACAGCAAGGGTACAATGGACCTTAATGTCCACGCATTTGGGAGGAGGGAAATCTCCTAGGCCTTCTGCTCACAAACATATAAGCATTCCAGCATCAAGTTCAGAGGTGAAGCTCCCTTAGTTAACTTGTCTGCTGATACTCATTAATGAATAATAGACAATTGGGCAAGCTGTCAGTGATTGGCATTCATGCCCACAAGCTGCCAACCATTCAGCTCATTGAGTCTGCTCAGCTTGGCATGGACAATCTATCTTTGCAATTACGAAAACCATGTTATCATTCTACATCCTTCAGTTTTCTTTCTTCTTAAGTAAGCATCAATCTCTTTGTTTCAAAAATATCTCAACTATTTTGCACATTTCATCTTCTGGGAAACAAATTCCATAACCTTAGAAGGTCTTATGTGAAGACTTTTTTTTTGTGTGAATTTGCTTTGAACTACCTCCGTTTGAATTTTAAGATTAACATTATGTACTCTCAGACTGGATCTCCCTCTAAACAGAGGACATTTTCTAAATACACAAATAATAAAACAATACAGGCAATATCTGATTGTATCTAGGAGAGAAGAGGCAATGTTCAAGCTTGCCCAGGTTTTCATCTTGGTTAAGCCGACTGACCTTTTAAATCATTGCTGGAATTTTTCCAAGCCTAGGGTATTGTTCCTATAATGAGGTAGTGAAAGTTTTCCTAGTTGATGTTTGAACAACTGAGAGATTTCAAACTCATCAGGAAGAGCAACCTTTCAAACCAGATATTAAAGCAAAGTGTCTTCTGCCCTCTCAGATGGAGATAAAATCCCAGTGATACGGTTTCTAAAGAAAAGCACAGGAGTTTTCTGCAACGTCCTGGCCAATCAAGATTAACCATTATTTGCAGTCACATTTTCTACCTTACAACATTGACTACACTTAAAGTTCTCCATTAACTCTGAAGTGCATTAGATGTCAGGATGTCATGAAAAATACTTTCAAATTCTACACTTCATGATGAAAAGTATTCACAGATATACAGTATTTGGATTTGCAGTACAAATCAAACAATTTCTTGACACTCATAGTAAGTTGCAAATCATTCAGCAAATTGTGATGATTCACAATTCATAGCACACCTCTTCATTTATACGACATAATAATAGGACGTGTAAACTCATCATTTTGGCCCAGTAACTGGATGAATAAATGAAACTGAAGCAACTCCTGACCTAGCTAATTTCCATGTAAGGATTTTAATACAAAATAAACAAATCTGTTACTTGCTTCACTTTCAATAATCCAACATTCCAACCATGTCATTGTTTGCATAAAAGTATTTTGGCTTTTATGAAAAAAAAATCAGAATTGAGAGCCAGAATGCTAATTTGGGGTGATGGGATACACAAAAGCGTGTTGCACAGTAACATCATCTGAATCACTTACTCTACACACCCATATTTTCATGCTCTTTCAATCAAAATTTATAATTAATGTTTTCAATTTAATTGCTCAACTAGCATGTGACTTAAACAGTATATAAGATATGTCATACAGCCAATGCTGTGTTACTCAACTAAACTAATAAACAGAACTTCAATGAGTAAATGGAATACTGGTTTATATCCCAAGTTCTAAAGGTTCAAGATTTTTTTTAAAAATCAAACCAGGATTTTACACAAACTCCATGCGAGTACCATCAGATTTCACTGCAGAACCAATAGCAAGTCCAATATAAAATTCTGGTGAAACGTAAATGACCTGAGAAAGCGACCTCCACAAATGTATGTCCAGCAGCTTCCATTTAAAAAAAAGTCAGACTCAGCAAGACCAGCTAACAGGAAGATTCATTATCAGGTTTTTGGGATTACTGTTTCACTCATATTGTGGGCTAGTTTAATACTTCATGGGCCATACATGAGCTGCAATTTTCTCATTAGTTTGTTTACATTTGAAACAGCTGACGTTAAAAAAGCTGGATGTTAACATTTAACTGCCAACTTCACCCACAAAAATTCAAAAATGATAGAGCACCGAGAAAAGTAAGCATGAATTGGAATCAAGTTGCATTAGAACTTGCTTCTAAGGTCTGGGAACAACACACACCACCCCACATCCACCCAGGCTATGGCTTGATCCAGAATGAGAACAAAAGTAATATTTTTCACCCAACAGTCTTAGTATATATTTACTGATTTGGAGATGCTGGTGTTAGACTGGGGTGTACAATGTTAAAAATCACACAACACCAGGTTATAGTCCAACAGGTTTAATTGGAAGCACACTCGCTTTTGGAGCGACGAATATATTTGAAGTATATATTTACTGGTCCTCTATCTGACAAAGCTACCCATTAGAAGATCATACCCAAATGATTCTCATCTATTCTCCATTTAGATCACTTTGAAGGGCAATATAACCACAACTGTTATTCCTTTAATTGTCATCAAAGCATACCATGTCTTGCTGGCATCTACATACATACATCCACATTGTTCAACAAATTTTAACCAAGGCATATAGTTTGAGGTTTGAACTTTTTTTTTTCTTCACCAATATTCATCATCTCCTTCTTTGTGGTATGGCTGCACAAACGAGACTGGCTATGGGATTTCACCCAATTGGCTGCTACTGAATCTCTGCTGGCATCCTTTACAACCAATTTTCACTACCTCTGATTCAAACTTTGCATTCAGACATTGATTTATTGAATAAATCAATTAATCTTGGCATTCATTCATTTATATTAAATTTCTAGACTCATTTTAATCCGAAATTTATACTGATTAAAAATTAACCATATCTGCTCTGTATAAGTCTCAGGATGGACAGATTCCTCATTCATTTTGCAGGTTAATACAGCCATAAAAACACAAAGAAAGCAGCAGGCTTCATTCAGAAATAGCTTTGCAAAGCAAAGAACGTAACAAAGATCATAGTATAAAGGTGATGTTTGAAGCCTCAAAAAAAATCTGTCTAAAAATGGGATTTGACTTCTACGCAGAGTATAAAATCTACATAATCAGTGTCGGTCACCAATGGTGCTTGCCATTTTAGAACGTGAAAAAAAAATTAACACTGGTAATTTCAATTAAATCAGTGATGCAATTTTACTGAATAAATTAAAGACTAACATTAACTAAAGTCAAAACATTTAAAACCCATCAAATTCATTACCTTCAACAACCAACGCAAATAATTTACTGAATTAATTCCAGGTCACTGGTTATGCCACAACTATAAGAATCGTATGCTAGATCATATTTAGCACTTTTGGTTTCAGAATTATCCCTCAACATCTTATTTTTCATCCACTGAATTGATCTTCCACTTTTCTTTAATAACCTCAGGAAAATTTATGTTTTAATAGCATTCCAAGATTTGATGATGACACTAGAAAAGCGTTAACGGGCAGCACACATATACTTGTATTCACAGTGGACGTTTATTCTCCCTCAATCATCCAAGTTAATTTTACAAACATGATCCTTAAATGGCTTTCTGGGGAACATATTCAAAGGTTGAATTACAAATGGTATAACTTCAATTTGGATGTCAGTTCTTTGCAAGCGCCTCTTAATCTCATTGTTTATATGGGATCGAAACAGTCATCATTAAAAATCTGAAGGAATGGCATTTCACTTTTGTCATAGTTAATTTTCAATGCCAGAGAGGCTGACTAGCAATCATTAGCAGCATATTGTTAGAAGTTGCCCTTGAGATATATATGAGATAGTATTTTAATGTCATTTATTATAGTTTGGCTTTTGAATCAGTGGCATTTCATTTTGGTCTACATCTATGAAAGGGTTTAAAAATTAATAGCAATAAATAGTTTAATAAATCAACTTAAAAGTACTTCTATAGTCATAATGTTTTATTTTCAAACACAGTAAAACAGTGAGACTTCCTGGAGAATAATGGTGTGTTTTTATGAAGAACCAAAGTAAACAGTTGTGTATTTAGCTTCAATTAGGAGATTCTGGAATTTGCTTTCTTGCTTTAGCGGTAACGCCCATAGCTGGAAGAAAACCTTTTAGATTGGCAGGTTGTACAAAAGTTTTAGTTGATCTGAATATGCAAGACAGTTACTCCGAAAGAAAGTTAAAAATCACATGACACCAGGTTTTTTTGCAACAGGCTTATTTCGAAGTACAAGCTTTTGGGGCGCTGCTCCTTTGTCAGCTAACTACTGGCCAAGTTCACACACAGCAATAACATAGATAATTCTGAGTTTTGGACTCTCAGACTTGGAAAAAGCTGTCCCAGTATGAGGGATGAACTTCAACCACAGGGACGTGGACAAAAACGATTTCCTAGCAGCACAGAATCCACCCTGAAACAAAACGGACTTACGGAAGAAATCCAGCAGAGCATCAGACAGACAGTAGCACTAACACAAAGCAGAAAGAAAGAAAGGAACACCCTCAACACACTGGAAAGGAAAACCCTGAAAGGACTCAGAAAAGACAGAAATATTGTAATCCTACCGGCAGACAAAGGGCGCATGACCATCATCCTGAACAGAACACAATATATTGAAAAGCGAACACACTACTCGCAGATACCAATACCTACCAACAGGTAGGTATTGGTATAGACCTCACTCCACAGCTAGAAAACCGTATTAAAGCAACCCTGAGGAAACTTCTCAAGACAGGTGAAATTATTAAGACAGACCTCTAAAGAATGAAAACCTGAAGGATCCCACACACCCCAATTCTACGGATTACCAAAGGTACATAAACAAGGGCCCCCCTCAGACCCATAGTCTCACCTGCTGGTACACCCACATATAGACCAACAAAGGAATTGCAACACAAACTGAAACACCTAGCAGAAGACTCAAGCCACTCCATCCAGAAATTCCTTAGCATCAAAGCCATCAAGGTAGAGGACGACGAGGTCATGGTTTCCTGCGACGTGATTGCCCTATTCACATCAATGAACATCACTCTGGCCAAAGAAACACTGGCCTCACTGCTAGACAAACCAAGGACACAAACACCTGACAGCACCAACTCCATCTGCAAGGACAGCATCCTCAAATTTGTAGACCTGTGTCTCACAACCCACTTCACCTTCAACGACAAGATCTACAAATAAATCAACAGGATGCCTATGGGATCACCAGGACTCAGCAGAAATTAGAATGAACAGTCCTTCCCATGGTCCAGCCCAAGCTTTGGGTCCATTATGTGGATGACACCTTTGTCATCACGAAACGCAACAAATTAGAAGAAACTCACAAACACATAAACAACATCCTCACTGGTATAAAGTTCACCAAAGAAGAAGAGAACAACAACAGACTCGCCTTCCTAGATATCACAGTTGAACGAAAAGGCAATAGAGAGCTGCAGACCAGTGTTTACAGGAAAGCCATACATACTGACCAGATGCTCAACAAGAGCAACCACCCACAAATGGAGTTGCATCAGTGCATTACTTAAATGAAGCACAACACAATGCAGCACCCAGAAACTACAAGAAGCTATTCGGGAACAACGGTTACCCAATTGATTTCAGTCTGCTGATTCCTACACAAAAGACCTAAATAATAAAGCACAACATGCCCAGAGACTCTAGCCACCCTGCCATACATTAAAGACATCTCAGAGATGACGACAGACTACTATGGCCCCTCGGCATCATGGGAGCACACAAACCTACCACCACACTGAAATAGCTCTTAATGAATTTAAAAGACCCCATACTAAAAACCAGCAGAACAAACATCACGTACAAAATACCCTGCAAGGACTGCAACAAACATTACTTGGACAGACAGACAGGAAACTAGGCCACCAGGATACACGAGCACCAACTCGCCACCAAAAGACACGATCAATTATCACGAGTATCCAAACACACAGATGAAGAGGGACACCAGTTTGACTGGGGCAAAACATCAATCCTGGGATATGGTAAACAAAGACAAGCATGGAATTCCTAGAGGCCTGGCATTCAAAGCGGAACTCCATTAACAAACATATTGATTTGGACCCCATTTACCAATCTCTCAGGTAAAGAACTGGAAGTGATATCACCCACCACAACAGACACAATACACAAGACACAAATAGCAAGCAGGACAGAACACCAGCGCTTCATCGGACGCTCACTGATGATGTTACCTAGCATGGTGACAAAACATCGGAGAGCAAATCTACCAGCTCAATGAGCAAACTTACAACCTGAACCTCAACCTGAGCTACAAATCTTCTCCAAAATCGCAAACTCAAGGTTTATCAATTCTTAGGACCAGGAAATGAAACATCTGTTAAGTTAAACCTCATAGATGTGATAGAGAAGGAATTCTTTCTGGTGTGAGCGCTCTAAAGGATTATATTTTGCCATGCGTTTTAATACCTTTACATTTGTGTTATATGTTTAAAAAAAAGTTGAGTCTATTCTGTTTTATCTTAACTTGTTTTATTGTTGAAACCAAATCTGCAGCATTGCACACTTGTATTACTGTTTGGGGGTCAATTGATCAATCTCCCAAATTACATTTTTCCCCTAATATTTATCATCCTCATCCAAATCCAAGGTGATTTCTAACTAATGTACTAATACTGTATTTGATTAACAGTTGCTACCCTTCCGCCTTTACCTAGCTTGCAACTAGTGTAAACCTGAATGTCATACATTCATTAATACAGGGCAACTGCCGTATCTATGGAGTCAGTTTCTGTGATTTCACTTACCCATGGTATACTGCGGCCCGAACATATTACATGGATCATTCCAGAACCAAGGACTAGGGGGCTACTGGGAAGGTAAATTTCCCATTTAAATGAATGAATTCACTACTATCCATAGTTCCGGGCATCTTTTAGATTAGATTAGATTCCCTACAGTGTGGAAACAGGCCCTTCGGCCCAACAAGTCCACACCGACTCTCTAAAGAGTAACCCACCCAGACCCATTTCCCTCTGACTAATGCACCTAACTTTATGGGCAATTTAGCATGTCCAATTCAACTGACCTGCACATCTTTGTGACTGTGGGAGGAAACCAGAGTACCCGGAGGAAACACATGCAGACCAGGGGAGAATGTGCAAACTCCACACAGACAGCCACCTGAAGCCAGAATCGAACCTGGACCCCTGGTGCTGAGAGGCAGCAGTGTTAACCACTGAGCCACCGTGCCGTCGTATCTATGATAGGTCTTGGAACATAAACGCTGTGGGTATAGGGGGACAACTGTATTCAAAACCTAATCCTTAGCTGCAGCTACATCTCTGAACTGGCTATCAGATCATATTTATTTATTTTAATATACACTAATTATTAATTTACTTCATTATAAATGCTATATGCATTCAGATACAGAACTTTATTTTTAATCTTTGCAGCATCTAGTATATTTTGAAGTTTTGTTCTTTCAGTCCCTTCCTGCCATACTCTGACCTTCATTTTCCATTAGTATTTTGCTTTTCTTCCTTGACTCCAACCCTTGATTTATTATGGTCACCCAAGTTTAAACCCTCAACACCTTCTCTATTTCCTTAGCTACGCAGCTCATGAGAACATCACTCCCAGTACCATTCACATCTAGACCACTCCATTAGTATAGGTCCTCAATACTGGTGCCACTGCCCCAAGAGTTGGAACTCACTTCAACCACACCAGTCTTTGACCCACACATTCACTTCTCTAATCTTAATCATCCCTTGTCAATTTTCAAGAGATTAATTTTGAGGTGCTGCTCTTCAATTTATTACCAACCTTCTCACACTTCCTCAGCAGAATCCGAACACTGATTCTTCCCCTTTCCACTAAAGTTAGTCTCCAATTTGGAGCAGATATCTCAAACACTGGCACCAGGAAAACAACATAACCATCTCTCACTCTTTGCTCCAGGGAACACTGTCAATACCCCTTACTCTGATGTTCCTTATGACCACTACAATCCTTCTTCCCCTCCCCACTTCTAAATGATTTAGATTAGATTAGATTCCCTACAGTGTGGAAACAGGCCCTTCGGCCCAGAAAGTCCACACCGACCCTCCAAAGAGTAACCCACCCAGACCCATTTCCCTCTGACTAATGCACCTAAGACTATGGACAATTTAACATACCCCCCCTCCTGCCCCATACCATGTATCACTTCTTGTACCGTGGCTCATTACCTCAACCAATTTGCAGTCTTCACTCTCCCCCAGACAAGTGTAGAAAACCTCAGACTTGTTGAACAATTGCAAAAGCTGAGACTCCTGCCCACCAAGTTTCCATAACTGTTTCATTTAGTCACACACTCCTGTGCCTGTAAATGGACTCAAACAAAAGACCCTATCCAACAGAAGTTACCACCTCCTGAAATAAAGGTAACCTCTCTCTCCCTGATGATCCTCAATGTCTACAGCTCAGCCTCCAACTAAATAACTCTGAGCCAAAGATTTCGAAACCACAAATATGTTTGTCCTTGATCACACTGGCATCCAGAAGCTGTAATATTCTGCAATCTCAGTATCTGAGCTGCTCTGCAAATGTGAAATTATTAGGAGTTGCTAACAAATTAATTTATAATTAATACAACCAACGCCACCCAAAAGCAATGCCAGTAAACTTTACAACTCAATGCTTACAATATTGATTAAACTCAACAGTTCCTATAATGCCAGTTAATGATTCACCTGCTTGTTCTGTTACACAAAGCTAAAAATCAAATGCTGGAGACTGAAAAAAAAGAGTAGAAAAGAAATCCTCTTTTCTATCCTCCACTGAACTCCTAATTTGATACACTTCTAAAAGTAGACTGTAAATGAAACATCTCTTCCCCCATGCAGAAGATTCCCACTTAGAACCAAATTCCCAGATAACTTGCTTGGTTCTGAAAAAGGGTCACTGGACCCAAAACAAGCTTAACTCTGCTTTCTCTGCACAGATACTGCTAGACCTGAGTTTTTCCAACAATTTTTGTTTTTGTTTCTGATTTCCAGCTCTTCTTTGGGCTTCCTCCCACTCCACCCAACTTGATTTTGTCTCACATCTCCATCAAGGTTGTGTGTGCACAAAGTGACTTTGAAGGGACTGCACACCAGCGACGAGTGTCAGCACACTAAGCGCAACATTGACTGGAAGCCATTGCTGCACACTGACCTCAGAGGCCTGTGCAGAAAAAAAAATACGAGCAGGAATGCTGCTGACCATGCTTCTTCAATGTCCAACTATTGCCTTGCTACTGTAAAATCTGTCTTATTATATCAACACCTGCTTATCAAAGAAAGCAGGAAACTTCTTATATTGTAGAGATAGACACATTTCTTAATTCTTACCAAAAAAAAAATTTTTCTTTTCAAATACGGCAGATAGCTGGACAGTATATCAGGGTATACAAATCAAATGTGTGAAGTGAAGTGTTTACAGTGATCAGTATAATTTAAGGTACAGTCTATGAGGTATATTGATTTAGGTTTAGTTTCCCACATTCCATGCTGTAAGATTCAATGACTCTATAACAAACTGAAAACGGTACATTAAACATGCACAGAGATAACACTAAGTTTATTTTGCACATGTTAGAAAATATAATTATAATAGCTTGAATAGATCAGCCACTAAAGTACTAATCGTTTATCAGTTTCAGTTAGAAACATCTGTCAGCTGTTGACACAAGAAGCATTAGTTTCAGCAAATCTTGCATTGACAATATTTAACTGCAAGCTGTAAGCAATACTTGTGCTGTCAAGGTTTTACATGAAGTATTCTGCATGTGTTTCAATATTCCTAGCACCTCTAAGTAAAACAAACCTACAAATAAAGTGCAGATGGAGGGGCTGTTATCTTTATCTGTCAATAAGAGATTCTGGTGTCAAATGTTTTTGCAAGGAAAATTTGAACAGCTGATCTGTCTGGAGTAATCATAAGCACAAGTAATCAAAACTACTTAGAATAAAAAAAGTCAAAATCTGAGGTGGTCACAAAAAAAATGAAAGAAACAGCATTCCTTTATCCTCTGGATTTCCTTAATTTAAATTTCTGAAGTGCAATAAATCAATCGTGTACCTTTTGAACAGACTCCAACAGATGCAAAATGTTCAAAGCAGCTGCTACACAAAATAATTTGAAGTGCAAGGGGCCTATAATTTTACAGGTATTATAATTGAAAAGAAAAAAAGTCCGCATGTATAAACATCTTTCTTGTTACAAAAATAAGACGACCTATCAAGGTTTTTAAACAGGGGATGATTGTTATAAATGCCTCTTCCTGCCATAAACATCATGCTCCTTTGTGTCAGCTGATATGCCAGTTTTGTTTTACTTTGGTGGTTAGACAATTCCTTTATGCCTTGAACTTAACAAGAATATTCAACATTTTTAAATATACATGCACAGAACATTAGATAATTTTTCCTATGTCGCTCATTTAAAAAAATCAGAATGCTATTTCTAAGTAATGTTTTTATTAAACTGACATGTAGGAAAATCTTCTTGCAGTGATCTCAGCAAAGACCTTTGCTCTATTTTCAAACTCTGTGCTGCTCCAATTCCAGCCTTTCGCACACCCTCTATTTTAGAAACTCCACCACAGGTGTCCACTCTTTCAAAGGCCCCAAAAGTATTCATCCAGAAACATCCAAACCTCTCTCTCTCTCCCCCACTTATTGCTTAAAATCAGTTCTGCCAAGCTTTTAGTTATCAATACTAATTTCTCCTTATAAACATTTTACGTCAAACAGTTTTGAAAAATCCAGGTATGAGCAGCTTTACCATGTTAAAAGCACTGTTTAAATGCAAGTTGTTGTTCCATAGTTTTATAAACTCACACTTAAATCTCTGAGGCATTAAAAAGCTTTTAAAACGATGAACAATTTTAAAATAGTAATGTCTAATTACATGTATCCTTATAACACATTCTGTGAGAACAAGTCAATTGTGAACAGAAGAAAGGGCCTTTCATCGAGCATCAAAAGCAGAAAAGAGGTGCAGGAGCATAGTATACCTCAACAGAACAGAAAAAGTTCATGGCCATCTTTGTCATGAAATGTGAGACTACCAGTTCAGTTACTCTGTCACATCTCTTTCTCTCTTCCTTCCTCACCAAACCAATACTTCCTTGAAGCTTCCCTCTTCTGTGGATGAGTACTAGCAGCTTTCCCTAGTTCCCTTCCAGTTCTTCATGCCTTCTCTGAATACCCATTGTCTATGAGACACAACTGCCATTCTTTTGATCCAATCCCACTACACTACAGCCCATATTCCTGGCCTCCACACGCTTTGACATTGTATTTGGTTCCAAGGAAACAGCATTCAACACTCTTCTCAAAAAAGCCACCTATGACCTTCTTGACATTACAACAAACACCTAATTTTTACCACTCCCCCTTCTGTAAACTCTTTGAAAGGTTTGTTACTTCAAATCTCAATTTTCCACCTCTGTCACAGCACCAAGATGGCTCTAACCCAAATTACAAATGTGCTATTGTAACAATGTGAACAGGTCCGAGTGATGGGTGCACAAACTGTTATAAACATTGTCCTCTTCCAACATCTCCATTATCCAAGTGAGTGGAATTGCCTTTGCTTAGGTCCAATCAGTCCTGTAAAGCGGTGACAGGAGAATGGCCTGCAATTATTTATCTTCTTGTCCTTTTACAGCACTACCTCACCAGTATCTTTTTCAACTTTTCCAATGCCACCATGCTGGCAAACCACTAGCCATCAATCCAGGATGAATCAAACTCTTGTCTAATGAAACATTTGGAAGGCTGAAGTTATTACCGACATTCCTGCTCCAAACTTCATCTGCTCGTCATTTTTTCCAGCCTTTCCCAAGCCTCATGTTTGCCAAACCAGACTGTCCCCAGCCTCAGCAATCTCCCTACCTACTTCTTTCTTTGTGATATTGTTTATCTTTACCTATCTACTGATGGACACTTACCCAGGCTTTAATTACTATCATACTAAACAATCCAATGCTCTCTCGGCCAACCTTCCATCTTCCAGTCTCCATAAACTTAGGTTCCCCCATCCAAGCTCGCACGGATTCCCTTTTCACCTCTATGTTTTCTGACCCACATGAGCGAACACTCATAACTCCCTTGTAGGTGAAAGGATGTATCCTTCTAAGAATATCTACAATGATACAGCCTTCACTGCTCTCAGTGTAGGAATTTTCACAGATTTGCAACCCTCAATCTATTGCATGCCAAGTATGGCCTGAGGTCTTCTAGGATTTATACACCACTCATAGGGTTCCCATAATTAATAATTACAGAACTTTGCAAGAGAAGAATCATACCAGGAAGAAAATGGTGTCAAGTGAAGGTGAGCAACAAGCAGTTGAAGGTCAGATGCCATGGCAATGATTCTGAGGTCAGGTCTGCGAATAGGAGACTTTGGCTTGGGGCGGAGGGGAAGGAGAGGAGAGTTACATCACAGAGAGAAGGCACTGAAAATAGCATGATAGAGGGGAACTGTAAGGCAGACTATGATGATGAGGGGGATTGGAATGATAGGCTAGGGAATTGCTCCCACTAATTTTTCTTTCATTTCATTTCTTGAAAATAAATCAGTTTTCATCAAATTGCTTTTAAGCTTAAAAAAATTTAGCCACTTTCATTTCACTCAGAATTTTTCCAGTGAGGCAATCATGCGAATGGAAATCTTTGCAGCACAAGAGCCCCATAGATTCATTTCTCAAAAGAGATAGAGTAGACAGATAGTGAGAGGGGTAACAGAGCAGGGTGAGGGGCAAGGGGTGAGAAAGAGAGAAATGGGTTAGAGAAGAGGGAAAGGGATGAATGTGGAGGAAGAAAGCAGACTGTGAGAAGAGAAAACCCTAGGCTGAAAGTCAATTCACTTCCAAACTATTTTCATGTCAATTCTACCAGGGCCAGCTTGGAGCATGCCTCACCAGAGCCAATCCGAGGGCAGCATTAGTTAAACCTAACTCCCAAGCCTAGCCCTGTCACCACACCTGTCTTGGTGATCATAAATTGGGGCTAAATCTGTTTCTTTCTTGAGCTCTGCTTCTTTCGTCAAAAAGGCAAAAAATGGCTGTATTAAGCTTTGTTGCTTGGCACTTTTCAACGGTCATTTCTATTATAAACACATTTATGTTATTAGTTTAGCACTTTTAATTTTTCTTGATGAAGCTCCTGTTTACTGTTGTGACAACTCATCTTTTGGAAATTTGCTCACCAGCCTCTCTGAGGAATAGAAAACTTTAAATATGCACTCCTGTGAAAAGGTTGGTCACTCTTGATCCAAGAAATGAAATTCTCCTCCTCTCCATCTTAAATGTGGTGAGGCTTCTTATTGTGAAACTGCATCCCAGATATCATGGAAGTACGATGGAACTCTTATGGGTCTATACTGTTTTTGGATAAAGATTACTTTTTTATATATAAGTTGACTCTTATATAAGTTGACTCTGAATTTTTAGTCTTTACAAGAACATATAAAAAAACTTAACATACGATAATTTAAAAACTAACCAACTACTTTTGCACACATACTTTGAAGCTTAACAGAAAAATTGAACATTGTGTCAGGAGAACCTATCAACTACCCTTAGCCATCACTTTGCAATATCGAAAAAATGTTATAATATCTGTTTTAAATTTTTTTAAGGTACATTAAGGATCGTAGATCATGTACATGGGGTTGATAATAGGAAATAGTGGTATATTAATTCCTTGTACTGTACTCACTGACCGAAACTATGATTTGAGTCACTTAGTGTATCCCCTCGAACGTGCACTTTTCAAAATCTGTTGTTATTTGTGAAAAAAAATCAACGTGTTCACTACCTCGCCAGATTTCTTGGGGGAAAAAAAACCTGCAGGTTGTCAGCCCTGTCTTAGGTAATATCTATTAATCAATTTAGTTCGGTTTGAAACGTGCAACTTCTTGACGCTTGCACATTTTCTCAATTTCTCGAACAAAAGCATCACAATTACATGCACACATTTAAACAAGCAAATTTGTTGATTTCGCTAAACCAAATAATTTGCTAGCATTTGGCTGATGGTTGTTTTGCACTTATTGCGAGTTCATATAGGTCGCGTCTTCGATTTTGACAAACTTATCAGTGCACGGGGAAGTGACATCTGACACCACGTCTTAAACTCTTGCCTTTGTGACCTTATTGTAATTTGTTTTCCAAGTACACTTTTCATACTGCCATCCGATTTCAATTTGCGAAAGGCACACTTTTGCATTTTTAACTCCAAAATCCAGAAAGCCTACCGAAGAAGTGCCTTCCAGACTGAAAAGAACTTTTATGTGGGAGACGACTCTTCGCCTTCCCCCCCCAAAACTGACTCCCTCTGCAACGACAGGCGTCTGAAGAGTGTTCTGTCAGAAAACACATCCGACAGAGGGTTGTCTTCAAATCCCTATTTACTACAAGTCACACGACACGAGCCAACAGCGCGGATCCCACGGTCCGATCGTGGATAACAGTCAGTCACCCACCACCTTCCACAACCCACACCTACCTGTTGCAACTATGTAGTGACTAAAAGCGATCAACGTTAGTAACAAAGTCTCCATTTGTAGCTGAATGAAGAAGTAAAAATGTTTCACTCAGGCCCCATAGTTACAATGTATCGCCATACAGACAGTGTGATCCACCTCCAGCCTGCCTGTCTGCCAGTACTTTCCCGGCTGGTTCCTCTCTATCTCTATCTCTTTCTCCCTCCCCCCAACCACGACCGAAAACTCGCTAGCGGAAGCCCCGGGACACCTTCTGATTGACAGCTCGCCAAAACCAATCAACAGAGCGCCTCTGCACTATGAGGCTTTCATGTTGTCAAATTAGGAAGCAACCCCAGACCAATAGGAAGCGAGAGGGGGTGGGATCCTCCCATACAATGGAAGTCAGGCTAAATCGAAGAATTCTTGCGTTGGATCAGTGCCACAGGACTTTCGAAAATGTGTCGCTTCAAGTACATTGCTGCTAGGTTTCCTGTACCTGGTTTTGTGAACCTTAGTCTTACAGGCGTGTGTTGAAAATCGTACTGCAACAGTGTTTAATTTTCTCTCTGAGTAAACAGGTTTCTCTGATGACCGAAAGCATGCACTAAAAATCCAGCTGCTATGAATATTGCCGCCAGTTCTTTACAAGCAGCAAAGGTATCATTCTGTACAAAATCGCGTTTCCAAAACTTAGTCAGGTTACTCTGGGATTCGCCTCGAAATGGAAAAAATACTGCCACCAATTGGTGTCGAAGGAAACAGCAAATGATCTTTGTTTTTATGTGACTTGCACCTCACGTCTTAATTCATGGTTCCCTTTTCCTGTAATTCCATTGAACGTGGAATAGAGTAAACATGGCTATTTTCGTGGACTACTCCTAACTTTAAACAATGTTAATTTTGTAGGTAAAAACAATAACTGCAGATGCTGGAAACCAGATTCTGGATCAGTGGTGCTGGAAGAGCGCAGCAATTCAGGCAGCATCCGACGAGCAACAAAAACTTTTGCCCGAAACGTCGATTTTGCTGCTCGTCGGATGCTGCCTGAATTGCTGTGTTCTCCCAGCACCACTGATCCAGAATGTTAATTTTGTGCCTAGCGACCTTTTGCCAAACAAACCTGAAGCATAGATTATCCCAAACTCTGCCAATCGAAACGTTCAAATTAAGGCAACTCAACTTGCACTTGTGTTAATTGTGTTTGATTTTGGAGACCTGGAGATTTGAAAAGGGCGGTTTGATTGGGTCTAAATCCGGGTAGCAAGAACTATCGGTATCCGTGGCTTCATGGAAACGTGCATTTAAATTGTATACGTCGTCATGAAGCTATGCAGCCCACAAAGAACTAAATATCATGTCTGTCTGGGCGCCCTTCTTTTACATGTTTTAGCATTGACAAGCCGATCGGTTTTTCACTCTTTTGATTCATTCAAGGGAAGTGGTTTTGCTAGCTAGGCCAGCACATATTGCCCATCCCTAGTTACCCTTGAGAAGGTGATAGTGAGCTGCCTTCTTGAACTGCAATTTATTTGGTTTAGATCGACCCACAATGCTGTTAAACAGAGAGTTAAACGATCATGTTTTCTTTTAAAACATTTAACAGTACAATGTTTGAATGCCAATTACATCAGTGTCTTCTGATTGACACTGAGATTCAACAGCGTGAGATCAGATATTGTCTCAGAAAATGTAAAACCTTTTTTGTAGTGTCATAGGCTGTTTTTCTCTTGCTTTCTTGCTTCAGGCAGCTTCTGAAGTGAGCCTTAGTAAACACCATCCAATTTTCTTCTCACCAAGGAAAGCATCTCAACTCTAGTTAGTGCTTCCACTTCTGAGATTGGGGACCTGAACTGTGTGGGAAGCCTGAGATGGTGATCAGGGAAATAAGCCATTCTTGGCACAATATGATCACCAGTGATGTCACTGTTGCTTTTATCTAGCCATGAAAAATGTTAGTGAGCCAGACTCCTTCTGCACTTTTACCTTTGTTTTAAAATATATATTACGTTATTTGTTTTGAGGATGTAGACATTGTTAATTGAGAGTGTGGTGCTAGAAATGCACAGCAGGTCAGACAGCATCCAAGGAGCAGGAGAGTTGATGTTTCGGGCAAAAGCCCCCTCAGGAAGGGCTTTTGCCCAAAACGACGATCGTCCTGCTCCTCAGATGTTGCCTGACCTGCTGTGCTTTTCCATCACCACACTATCGACTCTAATCTCCAGTATCTGCAGTCCTCACTTTTGCCTGTAGGCATTGTTAGCGAGGCCAGCATTTGTTACCCATTCCTACTCCTTTAAAACTGATCTGTATCTTGAAACATGTGATTTAGGTGGAAAGAGATTTACATAAGGCAGAACATGCTTGAGGGACTTAATGTGTACTGCCGTTCATATGTTGCCATATGAAGCTGTGGATCAGCTATATGCAGTTAGCTTTTAGTTGCTGGTATTGGTGCTACCATTTAATTAAAGATAGCGTTCAATCACCAAGAGCTATGAGCCAGTTCGAAGGCTAGCAGCTTAGCAGCAACAACACTTGTGACTATTACTCAGGCTGCAGGTCCAGCACCATAACAACCAGGCTCTTTGAAAGGGGCTGGGCATTGTTGGGGAAGCCAAAGACAGGCATGAAGACCCCAGAAATCGTAGTGGGGGTAAATGGCACCTGTGCTAGTGGTAGAAAGTTTGGCTCAGGAATACTCATTGCCGCAGGGAACTCTTTCTCCTCTGTCAGTGGGCTCAACTGACAGAAGCAAAATGGCCACAGAGACATGATGTGGCCTTAAGGTGACTTAAATGGCTTATTTGATCACCCCAGCTGGGGTGCTAACAATCTGCCAACATTCCAACCGGTGACAAGTGACATGGTGAGGGAAGACACTCCATACTCCCGCTTCCCACATCATTTTGGCAGCCTACTTATTTCAAGATCTCATGAACATCAGGGTCGTAGACTTAGTCAAGCCTTAAAAGAAAAATTTGCAAGAGCAGAGTTTGGCTACATGAAGGGAAGTAGTTAAAATAGTTCCCAAGTACAGTTAGGTGATCAGGTACTGTGCTGAAATAAAATTAATTCCAAATCCTATACTATTGCAGCAAGGTTTTATATAGAGCAGATTCACTTAGTTAAAAGTTTCTCAAAAAATTAAATAAGATACCTTAGCAATTCCTATGGGGCTTTGTTTCACAAGGTGTTTACCTAGTTGACTCTCAAAGTTTGGAGAGACATGTGGGAATGCAATTACTACTTCTATTGAGAAGATGTTTTTAACAGAGTAAAACACCTAAGGCATATTACATGAGCATTATCAAGATGTGAATAGTTCTGATTACAAAAGGATACTATTGTTACTCATTTTTAATTTGATTTTGGCAGTTTTGACACATACATAAATGTAAGAGTCTCACATTGCTCAGAAAAATGACAAGTGCCATTAAACCTGAGAAAATATCAAAGTTTAGCCACAAATATTGCAATATCTTCTTCAAAATTAAATATGAACATCCTTTTTTGCTTTGTTTCTTATTTCATGACCTCCCTGGGCTTTGTTTTTAAAGACAGTAGTCCTTTCTTCTCCCTGGCCATCTTTAATATCCCAGGAAAAACTACTTATGCGAAGTACACAAAGCATACTTGACCCTCAGGCTTCCATGCTCCCAGTAAATGAACAAATTTGTGCTCCAAATGCTGTAAAATTAATAACTTTGTACTTCATAAAATACTGTAGGTGCTCCCTTCAAGTGCTAGTTAAGTGAGATATGCGATGAGGTTATAGTTCATCTGAATTTCAAAGCCCAAAGCATCCGACTGGGGAGTCTGTTGGAGATGTCTTGAGATTGAGAAACATTGTGAACAAGCGTATGTTCAACGAAATGGATAAAAGACTGGTCAGATCAGCTCACTTGATGCTAGATCAATTATTAATTTTTACTTTTGAGTTAGCTAGCTTCTTGTTGCCTGAAGGAATTGAAGAACATGGGCAAAGATGAATATGCAAACTTTGGTTGCAGAATTGTAACCTCATTGAATGATGAGCAAGTTCAAGAGGCTAAATGGTCAATTCTCCTGCCTATATTTTAAGCTGTGAAAAAGATTAGCCTAAGCTCCAACATTTGAGTTTAAATGTGTGATTATTTCAAATTTCTGTGAATTATGAGATATCAAAGCTTTTCACTGTGCCTCAGCACACGTGACAATAAATTCAATTCAATTCAATTCACATGCTGGCAGCAGATGTTTGTGAGTATGAAATAAATGCTGAATTAGATTTAGAAAAGTAAACTCAAATGTGGATGTGAAAAAAGTGTGAATTATACAAAAATAGAATAGCCACTAGCACAGCAATAAAGTTACAGCTCCAGATTTAGGGGATGAATTGGGACAGTGGTGATGTCAGAGAAATATTTGAGAAGTTTAACTGTAAATGCAGATTGACATTATTTTTTTTTACCAAAAGGTAGCAGTGAAGATATTATGTTGTGGCCAGCAGAGAAAGATTCAGATTTGTTTAATGGGAGTAATGTTGATTCAGTGGAACAACAATAAAAGAATGTGACTGGACTTAAATATGTGTAAGAGCTGTGGTTGACCATTGAGTTCACTAGTTTACAGGTCTCATGGAGGGATCTATCTGCAGAGCATACGGAATATTCAATCACTGAGGGAAGATGTATAAAACAAATATCATGATAGTGGGACTGTCAGACGCAGGATAAATGACTAAAAAAACCCAAAACACTAGTACTGTAGAAGGTGCCTATAAATTCGAGAAGACAATCATAGGAAGCATACGAATGCACGAAATGTCTGAATGCAACAGTCCTAAGAGAAATTAAATGTACATAACCATTCAGATCAGGAGGAGAGTGAGAAACAAACTCACAACCGCAAATCTGAACCAAAGAATACATCATCCCAGTCAGACTACACCAGATTATTTTTTCTAAAATTTTAAAAGAAACTTGTTACCCAAGGGAATATGCTTTGAAACAAAGCAACATCATGCAAAGAGCCAATAGGAAATTTGAGATTTGACAGGAACAACTCAAATAAGAAGGAATCACAAAACACTTCGACTGCATGTTTACATCACAGAAACAGATGGTCCTACTTTCCAACAGTTGAGCAGTTGCAAAGGACTGCCGTTAATCTCAGTAAACCACAAGAAGAAGGAAACTTCTCTGAAGGTTGAAGATAATGCATCCAGTGAAAACCACACTCATCAGAAACAAAAAGGTGATTCTTGAGTCACAGAGTTTACAGATTAGGTCATTTCAATTGTTATGAGAGATAATGTGCAAAGCCAAACAAATGGGTTGAAGTCAGATATTGGAAACCTCAATGTTGTTGAAAGACACAAAACAGTCCTGATATACAGTGGGATCTGCTTTAACGCGTGTTACTTTCATGCAATTGAAGAACTTAGACCTTTATTTCTAGAATGCAAACTTTCCTTAGCTGTATTGGCTACAATGTGATTCCCGCCCTGTTAGTTTCAATGGTACGACAATTGCATGATTTTCTTATAACGCGAGATCTCCCAAGAACAGAACTATTGCGTTATGTCAGAACTGACTACGTAATCAAAAGGGGCAAATTCGGAAAGTCAAGCCACTAAAGAAGGAGATTTCCAGAGACTCCCAACATCATAGCCACTGACCTGGAAATATTGAAGGCTGAGTAGAACATAATATAACCTGTTGAAAAGGACCAAATGGAGGAGAAAATGTCTCCTGTACAGTTAGCAGAAGAGGCATCCAAGAAGGAGATCCTGGACCTCAGACCAAAATGGTCAACAAATAGTATGTAAAAAAACAATTTGAAAAACGTTAATAATAGCATTGTTGTGTTCAGACAGCAAATTAATAAACTGCAGATGCAACTTAAAAGCATGTCACAGTTGAAAAATGATTTATTAGAGACTAGTATCAAACTATAAGATGTGCTTAAGCCATTAAAAGAGGAAATACGAATGCATGAACCAAGCAAAATATGCACAGTAGGAAGCTGAAAATAGTCGGAAAAAAAGCACATAGAGTGATTGGAAGGGAAAGCTAAGCTGCTGGAGAGCATGAAGAGAAATACTGACAGGTCAAAGACTAACTGTAACCTGCTGCTTTGGCTCAGAAGCAGAGGAACAACATGATATCACCTAAGTGAGAATATGAATAAATTTTTTTTGAGAAAACAAATTTAATCAAGTTTTATAATTAAATTTATAAAAACCAAGACATTTCTTTGTGGATACGGTTTACTCACTACAGTTCGTTCTATATGCTAATGTTTTCTAATCTACCTGTTCAGAGATGTTTTACTCATCTCTGGAGCAGATGGGACTTTAACTTGGTCTCTTGGCTCAGAGGTAGGCACACTACCACTGTGCCGAGAGAGCCCTACATTCCTCATTTACATGTATCCAAGCCATTAATGAAAAAAATAACCCCAGTAATTTGTTTTACTATCAGCTATATGATCAAATGCTCCAATTTAACTAAAAAACTTTGAAAGCGGTGTTTGTAAATTGCTATTTTAACTAGAGACATTGGTGATTTGGAAGAATAGAAGAAAATAATAGAAAAATAAAAAAGAAGAGGAGAAAGGAAACAGAAGGAGAAAAAAAATAAAACCCTTTGTAGACATCAAGACATTCCTTTGATACCAAATAAATATCTTTTCTTATTATTCCATACATCAACTTCCCATAATCCACCTTATATACGAAATAGATCTTTAACCACAAAGTAACCCAAACAAAAATTGATTTTTGTTTCTCCATGTGTTTGTAATTCCTCATACTACCCTCTTCAAAGATTCCAATAATTTCTTGCAGCAAACACCTTTTTGTATAACAGTCTGACAACAGATGAGATGCATTACCCACTTTTTTTTGGAAATCTCCTTTTCTTCATGGTCATAAGAAGAAGTACAACAAAGTAAATCTTCAACTCTTTTTCTCAGCAACAGTTTTTATGAAATATTCATTATCTCAAAAAGAATGGTTCTCCACATATCACTCTGTGGGTGAAGCTTTCTCAGATTGCCCCTTATCTGTGATTTCTGTTAAAATATTAGATACACCTGTGTATTTGTAGTTTCTGCTAATGCCAGTGTTTCAGCAACTAAATTACATTGAACAGGCATTTTAGTTTCTTGGTTTCCCAGACCAACAAATATTTGCTATTTTTTTCCACCAAGCCTATGTTAAACCTTGCTGTACTCAAATAGCTATCCAAAAAGTTGCCATGTGAAGCAGCACTTAAAAGGTTTATATCTTCTGGGAAAACTGATGTCTACAAAGCAAGATTGTCCATTTTTCTAGATTTTGTTTCTTTGATATTTTATTTGCTCTTAAGACTCCCTGAAATTAGGATTTTTTTTAATCATAGTTATGTATTCCCATACTTCATTAACAGGCATCAGGTCTAATCTTAGTCGCAACTGGTTTAAATGTCCAGTCAAACATCTTATCCGGTATCCTTTCTGGATGCAAAATCATATTTTTGTGAATACTGGGCCCAATTTATCAGAATGCAATTAACCATTTTAAAACATTGATTTGTCTTTTACAAAAAGCCTTTTACCTCATGTCCACCATAAATCAATGATCTCACATTTGATTTGGGCCACATAGCTTTCTTCCTGTCAGAAAATTTTCACAACATATCACACTCATGCAGAGTGTAATTCATTCCTCATTTGCTTCATCAAGCCAAAATTATTAATATTTATTAAATACTAATTCACACATACCAGCTTCCCCTTATTCCCCTTTATATCTGGCCAGTCATTTGAGTCATAGAGATGTACCGCATGGAAACAGACTCTTTGGTCCAACTCGCCCATGCCCACCAGATATCCTAAATTAATCTTGTTCAATTTCAGTACATTTCCAAGCACCTATTTATCCACTTGCTGCATAACAATAGAAGGTGGGGCCCTTGTGGCACTCTGGTAGTGTCCTTGACTGACCTAGGAGGCTCAGGTTCAAGTCTGACCTGCTCCAGAGGTGTGTCATAACATCCCTAAACAAGTTAAATATTAAAAAAATACAGACCTTTCAAAAAAAGGTGGGCACCATGGGGGCTAGTATGTATTATCTCTGCTGACACTATTTGCTTTAGTTCCCTACCATTTTATGTAATTGTTACACTGCCCCTTGTGGGCAAATTTTGTCATTTATTTGTCAAATTGGTCAAATGGTTTAGTGATTGGTCTAGTAAAAAAAGGAAGCCATTAATTTTAGTTTTTGAACTGATTCTTAAAAAGTGTATCATGACAGTATTCAGAGTGCTATGTGCAATAACACTGAGAACAGTTAGAATATAGAATCTTTTTTTTAACTTGACAGAGACCATGAGAATATTGTAAGCTTCCAATCCATTTTTGAGGATGTACCTGGTACAGTGAGGCACCACAGAAGGAAATAAAAGTAATTTAAAAGTAATATACATGGTTGCAAAATATATGGGAGTGCCTTTAATTTTAGAATGTGACTATACTTCATTCTTGTGGTTTATGACACAACAAGGAATTCCCAGTTTCATTGAAGATTTGAAAATCACTGACAGGTTTATTATTTTCTTTTAAAGTGCTGCAAGATTATAAAACCTTTAGATTTGGAATCCCGATATAATATTTTAAAAGGCCTAAATCAGATAGTAGTTTGC
>NW_025211928.1:0-25000 GCF_004010195.1 Chiloscyllium plagiosum
CCTGCAAAGAAATTACCAAGTCATCTGTAGGTCACAGAAAACTATTTTATAGCTAGTTATAGGGAAAACAAAATTCTAGGGTAAAAGAAGAATTGTGAGAGCAGTAAAAGAATGCTACCAATCAAGGGGATAAACCTGGATCAGGGACTAATGGAAAGAAGCCAATGAATGGACACCCAGACTAAAATGTTTCCCTGAAGATGCCCTACAATGGAACCAAAGGAAAAGAGTGTGAATCTGATCGTTTGGTGTCGAATTCTGTGTCTGGATTAGAGTGGTGCTGGAAAAGCACAGCAGTTCAGGCAGCATCCGAGGAGCAGGAAAATCGACGTTTTGGGCAAAAGCCCTTCATTAGGTATTCCTGATGAAGGGCTTTTGCCCAAAACGTCGATTTTCCTGCTCCTCGGATGCTGCCTGAGCTGCTGTGCTTTTCCAGCACCACTCTAATTCAGAATCTGGTTTCCAGCATCTGCAGTCATTGTTTTTACCTAGTCGAATTCTGTGTGAAAATACCTCAGACACAAAAATTCCATCTGAGTGACACAGGGCAGTCATCTTTGATGCAGTCAAAACAAGTCATTGAAACATACTGAATGAAACCATTTTGTTAAAATTCTATCCTCAGATCTGTTCGAAATCCTTCAGCCATCTTGGAGACCTTCCTGCGTCTCTATGAAAATGCAATTTACATTGAAAACAGCACTACATCAGTAGAAATTTCAACAGCTATCTGGTTTAGTACTATAATAATTTTCTTTATAACCACAAAGATCCAACAACAACTTTAGTGAACAGAGAACACAGCATCAATCAAATAAATGTAGTAGAAGGAGATTAAAATCTTCATAATCAACATCTTCCCAATCAACAAAATGAACAACAATTTCAAGAGCTCATCAGACAATGAATCAAAATTCACTGTCACAAATCTTTCCATTCAAACTTTTAAGACTTTCAGATGCATTTGATAGATGAGCCTATTGGCAACTATGGTAATTACAATTTCTAAGATTTCAAACAACTTCAGCATTGGGTGCCAGAGTTGGTTAGCACACTTCTCTACTTAATGGAAAGAACATCAAATCATGTTTTACATTGATGATGAATCAATGAGAATCAGGTTTCCGTCCATAGCCTACTAACAGTTTTTGATCAATACTTCACTTAAGAACAAATAAGAAACTGATAAGATCATGCTTCAGTACAAGATATCAACTCCAAGGAAAATCTGTCAATTATTTCATTATGAATCTCAGTATACCATCTGAAACATGCAAATGTCGAAACATAAGAACTCATTTGTAACAGAATTATCATTGGTCTCTTAGACAAATGAGTTACTGAACTATTTAATTGAAACAGCATTGAACTCTAGACTGAGCAGTGAAAACTGCGCTGGCTACAGAATCTAGAAAATTCTTATCATCATCGTTATTATCATGATACAACAAAAGAATAGAATCCATACCACGTGGAAACAGGTCATTCGGCCCAACAAATTCACACCGACCGTCTGAAGAGCATCCCACCCAGATCCATCCTCCTACCCTATCCCTGTAACCCTACATTTCCCATAGCAAACATACCTAATCTCCACATCCCTAAACACTATATGCAATTTTGCATGGCCAATCCGCCTAACTTTGACATATTTGGAAAGTTCAGTCCAATGCAAAACATTCTGTAGAGAGTAAACGCATAGAACTGTGGATGCTGGAAATCTGAAACAAAAACAGTGCTGGAGAAACACAGCAGGTCCGGCAGCATCTGTGAAGGTAAAAAAAGCAGAGTTAATGTCTCCTGTCCAGTAACTGTTCTTCAGAACTTTTATTTGTTATTGGTTCTGCAGAGAGTGTTAATCATCTAAAGCACAATAAAGCAGTTAACTAGAGGAAACAAACCTCTCATTGAAAAATATACTGTACGACACAGCGTCAATGCAAAGTCCTAAACAATCTAATGCTACTGTAGCTTTTTACATATCTGGTTCTAAAACTCCACATCAACAAAGAGAAAACTCTCCAGGCTCACTCCAAAAAAGTTTATGTAGGACATCAGATCAATGAGAAACACAGGTCACTTCTGAAGATCTGTTGAGTCTGAAAAACACACCACGAGTATCAAACCAAATAATTTCCAAGCTGCTATTTTTTTATTTGGTCAAGGGATTTCAGTCACCAGGCGAGGCCAGGTTTTATTGCTTAACCCTAATTGCCTAGAGGGCAGCTAAGAGCCAGCTGCATCTCTGTGGATCTGGAGTTGTATACAGGCCGAACCATTTAAGGATGGCAGAATTCCTTCCCTAAAGGACATTAGTGAACCAGATGAATGTTTAGAACAAATGACAATAGCTGTATGGTTACCATTAGACAAGCATTTATTCCAGATTTTTGTTGAATTGAAAGTACTTCTATATGTTGACGTTGACATTTCTTACTCTCCTGAAAACACAGATGAACTAAGTCCAAGACTTGGGGAGGTATTGGAAGGAAAAGGACAATCGAACAGTAAATTTTGTAAAAAGGAGAAATCAAAATAACTCATTTGAGAAAGTATAAACATGTTAATTAAGGTTTATGATGTGAAAAAAAGGTTAGGGACGGATGTTGGATAAAGGCCTTAGGATCCTGGAGCAATGTTACTGATGATGTCATAGGGCTGCTTCTCCTCAGCACATAAAGCACAGTGTTAGTAGATTTAGATGATTGAAGAAAAAGAAATCATTGCAATGTCGATCATGGTCTCTGAACAATATAAGCTCTTAACCTGGAATTTCTCAGATTGCTGTATATAGTGTTAATGCAATATATAGCATTCTACAGAAAATTAAAGAAGACAGTTTTTGACCTTGCTTTCTCTTTGTCTAGTCTGTCTTGAACCTAAATTCTCAGGTGTGGCTGTAAAGCCATGTGAAAGAAGAATTTCCATCTTCGAATATACTTTATATTAATTCGTAGAAACATGCTACTAATTGCTGTTTTCTAATATGAAACAAATTTCCAATGCAGAGATAATGCTGTTCTAACATAGTTGGAATGATTTGTTGTGTCATATTCCATGCCCAGGCAAATGAAGGCAAGCATCTCACATGCCTTCTTCACCATCCTGTCTACCTGTGCTGATATCTTCAGGTAACTATGGACTTGTACACAGAGGTCCCTTTGTTCCTCAGTGCTCCCTAAGGACATACCAGTCATTGTGCAAATCCTGCATGTCCTTACGAGACCTCCTAAAATGCATCATTTCACACCTAGCAGAATTAAATTTCATCTGCCAAGGCTTTGCTCAATTTACCAGCTGATCAATGTTAGACTGTAGCCTGAGACTATCTTCCTTACCATCAACAACAACATTAATTTTTGTGGCATCTGCAAAATTACTAACTATACCTTCTGCATTCGCAGCCAAATCATTAATGTACATGAGAAACAGCAAGGGACCTAGCACCGATTTCTGTGATAAGCCACTGGCTACAGGCTTCTAATCACAGAAACACTCTCCAACACCACCCTTTGCCTCCTATTTGCAAACCAATTTTGGATCCAGTTTGCGCTCATACCTTGGATCCCATGGGCTCTTACCTTTGGATCCGCCTTCCATGTGGAATCTTATCAAAGGACTTACTGAAGTCCATGTAAACCACATCAACTGCACCACCCTCACCAATATGTTTAGTCAGCTTTTCAAAAAAATGTAATTAAATTAGACAGGATCTCCCTGTAATAAATCCATGCTGACTGTCCGCGGTCAATCCCTTCCTTTCCAAATGTTGATTAATTCTGTCCCTCAGAATCTTTTTGCAACAATTTCCTCCATCACTAATGTCAGACTAACTGGTCTGTAAGTACCAAAGTCAATCCCTGCCACCTTCCTTGAACAAAGGAATCACAGTAGCTATCCTCCAGTAATGTGGCACTTCATCTGTGGCCAACAAAGGATTAAATATCCTTGCCAGCACCCCAGCGATCTCCTCCCTTGTCTCCCATGTACACACCTTGTCTGCTGTTTCCTGGCAGTCATCTACGAACAGCTCTTCTCGTAGGAAAGACTGATCAGACTGCTAATGAAACAATAATTCACTTTTCTAAAGTTCCTCTAACATAACAGGGCAATCTCTTTTACATTGCTCACATAAGCATCTGAAATTCAGATCTGAGTTGCATGATGAGCCATGATCACATTGAATTGTGGAGCAGGCTCAAAGGGCCAAATGGCCAATTCTTGCTACTATTTTCTGTCACATAAGACACTTTCACAAACTGGTCATTAGTTTGAAACTTTGAAATCATTCACATCAGTTAATATGAAATGGAAATTTATTGCAGATGACTTATTGATTCTAATTTCAAAATGTTGTTTTAGTTTTATTTTGTCAGTATATTTTATTTGGGCATCTTCAGGGAAACATTCAAGTATTTTGCTGCACCATGATTTTGCAACCCGCTGAGGCTGCTTTTTCAGGAAATATCACAGATATGTCACTGTGAAGCTTCACAAATGCAGCTTTTAAATGTGAAAAACAAAGAAGTGAGTTCAAGTACTTGAAAGGTGTTGTTCATTTATTGCAGTGCATATTGCCTTGGTTCACTGTTTTGCCAATCCTGTGGTTTGCCATATCGATGCTGGTAAAACCCCCCATGATTGTGCTTTCTTTCAGTTAAATGGATTTTTCCCATCCCGTTATTTCAATAGCAGCAATTGCCAACAGGATTAGCATAGCTTTGCAATAAAATTTCTCCCCTGCACTGTTGGTTCATCCCTGTAAATCGTGGTGCTCAGTCCTCTGTTACAATTATCTATTAATACTGAAAATCACACAGAAGCAGCAGCCATTATCCTTCAATCCTAATCCTAATCTATATCTGATGTCATCAATGTGTTACTTGATTGTCTTAATTCTACATTTGTTCTGTGAATAATATGTTGAACTTGACCATAAAAACTTGCAGAATCGACGTTTCGGGCATAAGCCCTTCTTCAGGAAGGGCTTCCTGAAGAAGGGCTTATGCCCGAAACGTCGATTCTCCTGTTCCCTGGATGCTGCCTGACCTGCTGCGCTTTTCCAGCAACACATTTCCAGCTCTGATCTCCAGCATCTGCAGACCTCACTTTCTCCATAAAAACTTGCAAGCAATACTGATTCCTAGTCCCACTTCTCCAGTGGTCATTGCAAAGTTTGAATTTAGAAAGAGCAAGGACACTGGATGGATTTATATATATTGTAACTATCCCACAGGTGAAGAAACTACCTGAGAATGTCTGCTTGCTCCAAAAAAGCCTATTTAATTTTAAGAAGCCATAGCTATGCAATGAATGTTCCAGATTTTTTAAGGATCTCCAAAATATATACTTACCCACTGAAGGGTATATAACATGATAGGGTTCATTTTAGCTTTGAGAAAAATGAGCCAATTTATTAATTTTAAAATTTTATGAATACAAATTAACACAGTACACTTTAAGTGGATACGTAAATATCTATGTCAAAAGCTATCAAAAACATATTGCCATCTCTAGTAGAATCAATTGAATATTATTTATAACTATTCAAGAGTATTCAGGAGTATCTAATGGAATATCCATTTATAATACCTTAAAGCCCTGAGTAAATAAGATGCTTTCTCCTATTGGGAAAAAAAAATCCTTTTAAGAATTATCTGAAGGTCAGAAATCTTCAGTGAAAGAGTCTTAATTCTATATTTTTCTGATTACATCACCTTTGCAAATGTGGATATGAACCCTCAGTATACATTCCTCTCACCGTCAGTTGATGTTGTATCGTTTAAAATTATTCCTTAATTATTCTGTGAAGATTTCTTTCCGAAGTTGTTTGAGATATGTTATAACTATTATACAAAGATTTATTTTTCTGTCTCCCTGATTCTTTTAAGACATAAAATAATATTTTGTTTATGGTTCATTAGTAAATGTAAGTCCCAGTTTTCTCTGTCTTTAGTTAAGCTCATAGTTTGGTTTTGACGTGAATATTGTTTGATCTTTGAAAGCTAAGGATATTCAATTGCCATCTCTTATCAGTTGGAATCTTCCGCTTTAATGGTTTTAATATCTCTCCAATAGTAAACATTTTATTTTCAGGCCGAGATGTCCCCTATCAGGCTTTCTTAACTTCAAAGTGAACATTATTGCCTTTCTTCCTCGCTTAGATAGTGTCTTTATTGTTGATAACTTGTTCTACATATTTCTTTATACTTAAATGTTTTTAATATCTATATGTATCCTACCTAATTAGTAATATTTAATTCTCTATTTATAATCAGATAGCATTATAATATTGCTAATTATATCAGTATCAGACTATATTGTTTAGTATCAGAACGGGTCAGCCAGGCCTAGCTTACTAAAAACAAGACTGACTCACATGAACATGTGAAGATTTTTAAGAAAAAGTTTAGGTGGTGCAGATAGCTACCTTGCTTCAAAACTAGTACACACGCACTCCGCAGTCTGGGGGATAAAAAAGTATTTATTCTTTATGGGTTGAGTGCGTTTCCAGAAAGGGCAGCATTTGTCGACCATCACTAATTGCTCTTGATCAGAGAGTCACTGAGCCATTTCTGAGGGCAGTTAAGAGCTGACCGTTATCGCTGTGATTCTGGAATTATATCTGTGCCAAACTAGCCAAAGAATGCACATTTTATTCTCTAAAAGACATTCGTGAACCAGATAGCATTTAATGACAAACAATGGTAGTTTCCTGATCACCACTATGAGACTAGCTTTTAATTCCAACATTTTATATTAGTAATTGAATTCAAATTTTATGCAATGCCGTGGTAGGTTTTGAATCTATGTTCACTGAGCATTAACTCGGATCACTGGATTACTGTTTCAGTGTTGTTACCGTTCTTCCACCATTCCTCATCTTTCTGCAAAGTGTTATTTTAAGGGTACTTTAAATGACAGTTAATCATAGCATTATTCATGGATTATCCGAAATCTCATTCTGTAGACAAAGATATTTTACACTTGCAAAAGCAGTTGGCAATAGGGTGCCTTTCTGGATCAGTTGTGGCTGGTTGAAGACAGTAAGGTCTGTTTTGAAACCTTCAGGATCCCTTCCATGAGTGGGGAAGATGACTTCTAGTGGGTTGTCAGCTTGAGCATTTGATGAGAGGATTTCTAGAGAAAGAGAGACAATCAAAGGGCTGTTGCTCTTATGACATATTCTTTAGGCTCTCTGATTGTCAGGTTTCAAAATTCAGCAACTTTATTCCACCCACAAACGAGGTCAAGTGTTCTCTGTGAAAGTGTTATAGACTTGCAAATGCACCATATGGTCCCCTGTGTTGTTGTCTTTTCAAGGTGTTCTTTCCAAAAGATCAAGCAATGTGTATGCCTCTCAGTTATTTTGAATTAACAACCAGATCACACTTCTTCATATTAATATGTTAAAATAATATTGCTGGCACCAATTACTTCAATAGAAAATGATCCCAGTAACCAGGTTGGTTTTAAACTGTGCCCTCTTGAAAATCTATTCTCATTTTTCATAATTCCAACTTCATGAAGCATCAGAATTGTGAAGTCATCAGTCACTTGCTTTAGAGTAAATGCAAAGGAAGCAGATTAGTAGGTCAGGTTTCTGTTATGTGGAGGTGAAGGTTTATTTGTATGTGGTATTTTAAATATGTAAGGATTGATTGTTGTGATTCCATTGCATTTATATATCAATAATTGTGTTCCACACAATCTCATGAATGACAGAATCACAATTCAAAATTTCACTCAATGCCCATGGCATTGGCACAATTAGAACCATTTCAGATTTTAGTTACTTTTTAATTTAGATACAAATTATTGATTGTACGAAGGCACTGTGTTCTGCATTGTTTATTTTAACAGCTGCTGACGAATTACTGGTTGGAATCCAAATTATTTTTACAGAATGAATCTCCAGGTGATTAATATTTTGCATTGTTGTGAACCGTTGGACCTAAACTAGTAGCTGACAATGTTCCACTAATTTCATTCTGTAGCACCTGAAGCAACAAATTACACAAGGGATTACACAGTAGGTATTTTCAGCTCTTTTCAGTTCCAACAGTACTGAAGAAAACTTCACTTTAGCACAGTTATTGATGGAATTCATTTCCACAGGAGGAAGTTTATGGCCTAATCAGTCCAAACTCTAAGAAAAAAGTAGAATGAAAATATGGTTATTGAGGTTATCAAATTTCCTCCATAGTATCCGACTATGTAATGTACAGTGTGATACCTGCCTGATTTCCTGGGGAGTTGACAAATTGACATTGGCTCTGACATTGCCCACGGTGGCCCTGTTATTAACATAGGGCTGTATTGAGAGCTGTTTGAGTGGTTATAGGATTTCCAATTGGGAAATTTAGAGATACAGGCAATCACGTTGCTGCTGATGGGAGATATCTTCCAAATCTATTCAATAAGTATTCTGTCTGACAGCTAACTTGATTCATAGCCTAGCAGGAATGCAAGTAAAGAGTAGGCGCCAGGTAAATAGTAAAGGAGAGGAACATGAATGTTGGTAATTGGAGTGAGAGGGTTGAGATTTTGTGGGGTTGATGATCACTGTAGGATGGGAGGAGTCAGACATAAGTCTTTGGAGCACTGTCCTTGAATACTTTTAGGGCAGAGCTTGACAGCTACTTGTTAAGCAAGGGATTGCAAGTTTATAAGGAGAGGCAGGTTTGTGGATTTAGGTTTACCCAATCAGCCATGGTCTCATTGAATGGTGCAGCAGACTAGAGGAGCTGAATGGTCTATGTTTGCTGCTAATTCAGATTTTCATGTGTAAAATCCTTTCCATTGATCCAAAGCAGTCTGAAAGGGAGTAAGTATGATGAGCTAGAAACAATCAGCTCTTCAAAGGAATCATCTTAATTTTTTAACAAACTCAAAATTAAAGATTATCATAAAGTTCTCATAAAAACTATAATATCATATAGACAATCATAATAATTGTTTATAGATTGAGAACATCAATTATCTTTAATATCAATCTGGCATCCACTGATATTAATATGTATAAGCACTGATGATTGTCATAAAAATCCATCATTAATTTTGTTTAGGGATAAAAATTTGTCATCTTTACCTGATCTGACTCCAGACTTACAACAATTTGGTTGATTCTTAACTGGACTTTGGATAATTATGAATTTTATGAGTTATTCATTGTCACATATATCTAGAAAGATGCAGTGAAAAGTTTTTTTTTGTCATGACAAGCCAGTGCCATTTTGAATTAATAAAAGAATAAGAAGAAATTACATTAATAGAGTTCATTGGGATAGGCACTAAATGCTGACCTAGCCAGTGACACGCCTATCCCATTAACACATTATATGATCCTAAAAGCTCAATTAAAGCCATATAAATCAAAGCATTCAATATCATAAAACAGCAACTTTATAAATGTACCAATTTGGCCTTTGTAGCTGGATATTTGTGCAAACACTACCCTGAACCTCTGCCTCATACACCCATACACCCGTGCGCGTGCACACACAATGTACGTGCGGGTAGACGCACATTAAAGGTCTTCATGGCAATTTTGAAGAAATTGTACATTGTAGCATTAGAATGATGATATATGCTGTAATCTGGTAGTAGGTGATTTTAGACTTGTGGTTGCTCACATCGTGAATTAGTGATCTTAACTGTGCAACTACAGGGAAGAAAGTTAAATTTGAGGAGAGAGACTGCATCACCTTATCCTCTCTCAGCCAGGTCTTAGCTGGCAAAGCTTGGGGAGCAGGTACAGCACCAATTTCTTGAATGAAGGAAATCCATAAGATAAAAATGGAGGTTTTATTGGAGGTTTCATCTTTAAAATCCAATTTAAAAGAAAATAATATTTATTGGTCCAACAAAGATATTAATAGTTTTGTAACTTTGATTGAACAAAACTCAGAATTTTTTAAAAATTGTGACTGAAACCACATTTTTTATATCATGAGTCTGTTAGCTGTTGCTTTAAATTGTTCCTTAATTTGTATGACTAAAATTTTACCATGTCATTTTTACAATTTTCTTTCTTCTAAGTGTGTTAATAGTAAAATTGTAGCTAACTTTGCAAAGGTTTGTCTATTTTGACATTGTTTTTCTCCCCCTCTTTTGACCCTTGTTTAATACATTTGCTTCCGTAAACCCCACTCCCATTTATTTTTGTCTGACTTTGTTTGCCTTCCTCTTCTCCTCACCTTACAATTCCTGCTGCCATAGCCTCACCGGCTGGGGAAGCTGGCCGAGCAGGTAGGGGATTTTCATGTTCCCTATTTACCCAACAGTCAGCTTCCAACAGCAGGTCAGACTAGAACTGAGTCTGGAGATCTGGGATGTTAGGTCTGTATTATTTCAAGTGCTCTCTATCTCGGTGGACACCCAACAGTGCCAGGATTTCATAAATAAGTGAGTTTTAAAAGATGTCACTTGACACTTGAATCTTTCATTTTAATGTTCCTCATTCAGCATAAAAATGCTGAGGTAACAAACTGATTATTTGCACCAGTTAGAAAGTTGTCTTTGGGATGTCCAATGTCTCGTGTTCATGTGAATTTGTCTTTCCACCATTTTATTTTCTTATTCTGGCTTTCCATCCATGTGACAATGAAGGAAAAGTTAGCTGAATGATCTCCCCACTCAGCACTAGTCTGTTACACTGCTGAATTTTCACGAAAGTTGATTGAGAAAAACAAAACACTGGTGTCTGAATAAGATGGTAAATTCTGTGTTGTATATTTTTGAGCCTTTTTTGTTAGACTGGGACTAACCAGCATGCCTGAGTCTTGCGTGGCGTTTTGTGGAGGGATGGTGTGACAGTAACGTACTGGCTGACTTTCAGATAGGTGAAAAGAGTTTGGGATCAAAGTACTCTGGAGTCTCAAATCTGTCAACAGGAAAGTTAAACTGTGGTGAAATTTGAGCTCAGTTATCAATGCATATTATTCAATGCTTTGCCAAAAAAAGTCAAAGGAAGAAAACTTTTTATATGAAGAAATGTGTAGAATAGAATAGAAATATATTGTCACATGTACTTTTCCAGTGAAAATCTTTATAAGTCGCCTCATCATGGTGCCTATATCAATGGCAGAGTCATACATTATGATAAAAAAAGTAAAATTAAGACATAAGGGCATCACAGTTCAGTTAATGGCTCCTGCACTCAGGGAAAGCCAATTAGGAAACAATGGAATACCCTGAATATATATCCGGTACCGTATAAACCTAAATGTGACATTTATTTGTGTAGGGTTTACACCTTCTGCGTAATGATTGTGTTTTCTTCTTCATGTAGTTGCCACAGTTTTGCCACAAACTTTGTGCTGTTAACTTAAGAGGAGCTGGGGACTGATAATCCGTGTAGTTAGCGTTTCTTAAAATGACTTTCCATCGGAAAGTTAAATCTCCAGCTATTCATCACATCTTCAAGTGGAACCAAGACACTGGCAGCAAATCCTTTCGGGCAAAAGAAAGAACGAGAATGTTGGTCAAGACTGGGATTTGAACAATGACCTCAAATCCCAGCTGGCTTCTGGAACTGATCCAACACATTTGATAATTTATACTTGTTTTATGGGATGATCTTAATGCCGGGCGTTAGAACACTTTCACATACACTCATATCCAGGATTCAATTTTTTTTGGGTCAGCTGTGAAGTAAAGTTGTGTCTATCTGACTTCAACAAACCACCTTAGCCCTAAACTCAGAAGACTGTCGTGTGCAAAGCTTCTGATTTCTTACACCATTTTCCATTGTAATGTTGTGTGTTGTTGCCAGTTATTGGTGAAATGGCAACAGCTTTTACTTATTGTGAAAATGTATCCAAGCTGAAAGATTTTCAAGTACAGCCCCTTTATTATGTCGTAAGCAGAGAGATTTCAATACTGTCACTCTAGGCTAGATGAGCCCTGTGTTTGGTGGGGTAAGACTGTGATACACCTGACTTGATCCCAGCAATCAATTTAATACATCAGTACCAATTTTGTTTTTAAGTGGGCCAGTTTTAAAACATAAATTACAAAACTTCCAAAATCTACCCCTGCAGAAAGAAGACACAGTGGTATAATTCAAAATTTTGTTCAGACATCGTGAAAAATCTACTGTCTAGAAGCTAATGTGGTAGAAATTCTGAATTCATGATGTTGATGTCACTTCTAGTTCATGATTAAAGGTGCAAAAAAAACCTGGTAAAATGACAACAATGTGTGGAAGTAGATGTTGGGAGGTGGTATGAGACTTTGATTCCATTGTTAAACTGCTCTTCAGGGAACACTTTCAGTCACTTGTTCTCGTAATCTGGAGTTACAATCAGGACAAGCGATACATGAAGTGTGTTTTAACAGGAAATTAAAGAGGTCTTATGTTGCCAACTGAGGGTTTGTGGAAGTATTGGGGGAGGGGGAGACAGACAGATTGACAGACCAGAATTAAAATCCAGAGCTTTGCATGAGTATATGTGGACGTTTGTGTAAAGTGGTAGCCTCTCTCAGTGAGGTTGCTGATAATAGTGGAAGGCTGAGGAGATGCTCTGAATGAGAGCCCACAGGCTGCATGAGCGTAAGACACAGAAGAGTATACTAGGCTCTCAAATAAAACTAATAACAATGAAGAGAAGTTTTAGCATTACTGGATTGCACAAAGCTTCATAGAAGTTTGGTTGGTAGGAGGAAATTGCAGTGATCTATCTGGGAAAGTCACAGTGGACTTCACTGTACTTTCAACTTTTACTCAGTACTCTTTTTAAATTGTTCCCAATCATGCAATGAGCAGAAATTAACAAGTTGAAATACCTCTGTGTTTTGGATCAGTTAACCTCCCATAACACCACAGTGTGTCCTGGATGTTGCAGTGTTTTGTTAAGAAAATAGAGAACTTATAAATAATATCATACGAATGATTGTTGAAACACACACACCCTCATCCTTCAGTCCTAAATAGAAGTTGAACAACTGTTCATGTGAATGGACTGCACACTTACACACCCACCCTCAGAAGTGCATGTGCACACATTCATTATGGGTTTGTAAACTTGCCACATATTTGTTATAGAGGGAGAACAGCAATGATTCGCCACTGATTCGTGGGAAGACAGGACTTTTCTATGATGAATTTGAGGAAAACGGGCCTGTATTTTCAGGTTGAAAAATGGTCAAATTTGAAGCATAAAAATAGTCACAGGACTCGACAGGGCAGATGCAGGAAAGGTGTTTTCTCTGGCTGGAGTATCCAGAACCAGGAGACAGTGTCAGAATTAGGGGCAGGCCATTGTGGTTTGAGCTGAGAAGAAGGATTTTCATTCAGATGGTCCTGGATTTTTGGAATTCTGTATCCCAACAGGCTATGGAAAGTCATTCCTTGAGTATCGGGAGATGATTGGATATTAAAAAATTCAAAGGGTGGGAAGTAGTGCAGGAAAATGGCACTGAGGTGGAAAACCAACCATGATCTGGTTGAATATTGGAGTGGGTTTGTGGGACTGAATGGCCTACTGATACTCATATTCCCTTGTTTCTATGGAATCAACTACATTTTCACCTCTGTTGATATTTTAACACTTTTAATCACTTAAATTTCTCAAATGGCTTAAAATAATTTCAATATAGCCCTATGTAATTTGGATAGCATTATTATTAGCATGTATTAGCAATTTGTTAAAAGGTATTCTTGATTGGACTTGAGCATAATCCTATAATTGAACCAAATAAGGTGTTGGGGAATGGTTTTAAAACCTTAGAAAGCTACTGGAAAGTAAAAATCTTCAAATTCACAGAAGCACATTGAACCACCATGACACACATTAATGACACGAATTATTATTTTTGACTAAAGGGTAAATTTAGTGTTCAATATAACTTTGCTGTTTGACTACTAAAGGATCCACTAATGGTAACTGATTCTTATCATACAGTAGACTTTATGCGCAAAGAGTAAGGAATACTTAGCCTTGTTATACCTCCCAACCCCTATACTGTTTTGCTGGTATTCTAAATTGAGCTTCAAAGGACTTCCTTTCGTTCCTGCTATTGCATGTTGAGCAAGCCTTCAGTGGATCTCGCTGCAGTAGTAAGCTTGGCTGCTGCTTTTGGCAATATTGCTATGTATTTATTCAACTGTGTTAAAATATTTATTACATAATTTTCTTGCATGAATTTGGTTGATTGCTTTTGTTAGAGTGTAGTTTTAGCTCTGTTTGCATAGTTTCCGTGTTATCATTTTTGCAGAAAATTACAAAAACATGAACACTTTTGCATAATGGTAAGTACTAACTGTAAATGAACAACTAATTGCATTTTACTGCAAGATACTTTAAGATATTAAATATGCTTTTAAACCTGTAAAACTAAATTATTGGAAGTTATGCAGTTGTGACTATCAATTTAAATGAATTAATAGAGGACCCTGATGGGTTAACACTACAATGCAGAAATTTCAGCTAATCATTTGAGACAGACTGATTTAATTATGAAGAGATATATTGCTCCTTTTTCAATGCTTATTTCCTAACCACTTGATGGTGTTGATTTCAGGGTACGTCAGGACCAGATCCCACAACTGTTTATGTGGATATGAGAGCGCTAAGGCATGACAGGTAATTGAAGCAAACATTACTCTTTTCAAACTTGGAAGAGGCAGTAAAATGTCTCTTTTGTACCGTTTGTGCTACAATTGATTGGATTGAAAAATACTGCACAATGTGTATCTATTTAAGGCTGTGTGCTAAAGCAATCTGTTTTATTCATATTAAGGCAACATGTGTTATGTAAAACCTGTAAAAGCATTTTCCAATCTAGTGTATCAGTACAAATATATTACATTCATTGCAGTTTTATGCAGGAGTTTTACCATCTTTCACCCTTGTATATCTTATCAAGAAACTTAAAGACAAACAAAAGACTAACTAGCATTTATTTTCCTTGTAAGAGAATAATTTTTCTTAACCTTTGGGAAACGCATGTTTTGCTACATTCTACAGTTTCATTGATTCCTTGAAATAGCCAGAATTCAAGAAAGTTGCCAAGCTTTGATGAAATATAATTTTAATATTTCAGTCTGAACTTTAGATATGGAGAGATTACATCAATTGTCCATTCCTGGTTGCCTATCATTTATCCATCAGTATCCTCAAATGGACATGGTGAAGCTATGGAACCTGTCCTGATCCATTGGTTGTGTGAGCTCTTAATTCTGCCCATAGCTTTTTTTTTTGCTCATTGTTCATCATAGCAAAGTGGTTTATTACAATGGTCAGAATCTACATTTTATTGGGCTCTATGCAAGAACCTGTTTTCATTTAGCACTAGGATCATAAAACATGAAAGTCTAAATCCTACATTATGCTTTGCTGTAATATATGGTGCAAGAGCCAAGTGAGAAACCGTTGCAAGGAATAATATGGATATGGAATCAGTGGAGAGAAGATCAACTAAAGCTGGATAACAAGGATCTTGGGGATGATGGTGAGCAACCATGTCACCGGCTAGACCCAGTTGAGAAGGAAGAGAAGGGAAAGCTTACCTTTTTCAGAGTCATGCCAGATGTAATTTGTAACATTGAGAGTTATTTCACTCCTGTGGAAGATCTGTAAAACTGGCAAATTTGAGCATGCAGTTCAGGAAAGATGGAGCAGATTTGGGAGGTGACCAAAACACAAAGGAAACACTGCCTGATGCCAGATTCCTGATGAAGGGCTTATGCCCAAAACATTGATTCTCCTGCTCCTCGGATGCTGCCTGACCGGCTGTGCTTTTCCAGCACCACACTCTTGACTCTGATCTCCAGCATCTGCAGTCCTCACTTTCTCCAGATTCAGGAAGTAGGAATAATCTTTGCAGATGGAATATCATTTTGGAAAATGTAGAGTTATGAAGTTTGGCATAAGCTTGTTCAAAACTTTGAGTTGTCTGAGCAGAGTTCATAGAAAGAAACTGTTCACGCTGGTGTGGGGATTGAGAACAGGTTGGCACAGAGTTAAGGGGAATAGCAAAAGAACAAGTGGGAACATGGGGACAAACCTTTTATCGTTGTGATCTGGAATGCACTGTTTGAGCATGTGCTGATGGTAGATTCAGTTATAGCATTCAAATGGAATTGGATCATTATCTGAAATGAAAGTATTTACAGAGCTACAAACAAAAAGGTAGGGAAGTTGGGTGCATTGAGTTATTCTTGCAGAGAGAGGATGGACTGACTGGTACTCTTTTTGAACTGCAACCATAATTGTCCCTGTGATTCTAAGTATAAAAATATAAGTAGTATCACACCCTGCTGCTTGATGCTTTCATTATGTACTGTTTGATCTGCTCAGTTTTGATGGGATTGCATTTTTATGTTTGGTTTTCAGTGTTCAGCTAGTTGAATTTTAAAATGTGGTTGCATCAGAGCGATGTTTATATCCAATGCATATTCATCAACCTGAATATTTGATAGTATTGTATAGAAATGTTTTATTTCTCGTCAATAGTCAGCATTTGTTCCGGTAAGCATCGTCAATCACTGTTCATCCAAAACATGGAAAATATAAAATTCTTCAAGTTGTTTGAACTAAAAATAAAAAATAATCTTTTTGTGAGCAGCAGCACCTGTCAATTTGTCAGTGGATGACAAAAATTACCTTTCCTTTAAATTGCTTTTTTAACATTGAACATTATGACCTACTGACATTTAATAGTTTGCAGCAATCACATGGTTGTATATTTAACAGTGTCTTTCCAAGCAGCCACTTCTTAAATAATATGTCTATTATCTCTGGAGTCAGCATCAGGATTGACAGAATCTCTTTTTTTTTCATGAACTTCCCTTTTCCTATCACTCATCTATTTAGTGGTTTAACCTTGCTTATTTTACTGCTTCAGTTGTGGAAAGATGTCTGGAATCTGTGCACATTTTTAAATGAAGCAAAACAGTAACCATATCATTAATCCTTAAATGATTTTGTAGAGAGTTTTAAGTTATAAATATGCTTGTAAATACCAAAAATTTAACCATTGTGCATCAGAACGTTTGGGAAGTGAGTTTGACAGCATGCAGGAGAATCAAGAGTGTGGTGCTGGAAAAGCACAGCATCCGAGGAGTGGGCGAATCACATTTTGGGCATAAGCCCTTCATCAGAACTGCAGGAAATTCATGTCCTCTGGTTCCCAGAAGCTAGAATTCAAAATTTAGACTCAAAATGCTGGGGCTTCATTAACCTATTGTAGGACTGTCCATGTGACTACTGGACTGATCCTTGGTACCTTAACATCCCACTGCAGTGAAGCCCTCAACCACAACTCCCTGGATGTATCTTGTTGTAACAATTTATACCTAATCCTTGACAAACAATATAACAATAAGGTACCATTTATGGGGAGGCAAATGCCTGGTGGTATTATTGCTGGACTGTTAACCCACACACTGAACTAATGTTCTAGTACCAGGGATCAAATCCTGCTATTGCAGGTGGTGAAATTTGAATTCAGTAAGAAACCTGCAATTAAGAGTTTAATGTTGACCATGAATGCATTGCCGATTGTCGGAAGAACCCATCTGGTACTATATATGTCATTTAAGGAAGGAAACGGTCATCCTCCAGATGCACAGTTGACTCTTAACTGCTTTCTTGGAAATAGGGGTGGACAATAAATACTGACCTAGCCAATGCACCCACATCCTGTGAATAAATATTAAAAAAAAAAAAATTATGGGCTGATTCTTCTTGCCACTGCACCCCGTTTTTAACTAGCTTCACCTTGGAGCTCTGTTTCTGGCCTGAACTTTGTGATTTGAGCCTGTTTAGAAAAGTGGAGCGTACCAGTCTGTTTAGGAAGCCTTCCAACACAGTGCAGAGTCAGTACTGGAGGCCTAACCACACCTCCTTGTTACAGCATTCACTGCCATAGTTCAGGGTTAAAAAGACTAAAGCCTCATTAACAAGGGAGAAGGTAAGTGTATAAATTTAGTAGGTTTGGGAATGAAGGGGTGTGTGAGGGTTTAGGGTGATAGGTTGATGGAATATAGTAGACAAGCAGGAGGCTGGAAGAACACAGCAAGCCAGCACCATTAGGAGGTGGAGATGTCAATGTTTCGGGTGTAATCCAACATGGTGGCCAGTGGATGAGGGTGGCATAGTGACTGTTTTCTTTGTAAGTTTTAGGTTAATGGGTGAGAAGGTGGTGAGTACGTGTGGAGGTTGTAGGATAGGGCAGGAGGTAGGTTGTCATGTAAGTGCTGAGAAGTTGAGGTGGCCTATGGACGTGTGACAGAGCAGTGCAGATGGTAGAGGGGTGGATGGGGTAAGGTTTTTGGGGGTGTTAGTTGGTTGTTAGGTGGAGACATAGCATGTCTGGGGGAGGTTCTGCATTTGGAGTGGCATGGGTCAGATGCTGAGCAGTGGGGGATGTAAAGGTTAGCATTGTGGGGATGGGGTAGAATGGGGAATGCCAGTGGGGTTGGGGGATTGGTGGTGAATGGTTGATTTAGGGTGTGGTATTGGTCAGGTATTTTAGGGATCGGTTCTAGTCGGGTTTGTCATGGCAGAAAGAGTATCAGGGAAGAAGTGGTTTAGAGTTAGGAAAGGGGGCTCATCGAATATCAGACTCCATGGTCAGTGTAAATGATTTGACAAGCATTGCGAGTAACTGAGGGTTCAATCTTGTATTTTGCCTGGAATTAGAGCAGGTTTTAAATTTCATGATTTCTATGCCTAGAAGAGTTGGGCATTTTCTCAGACGGTTCCAGATATCGGCACGGTGGCACAGTGGTTAGCACTGCTGCCTCACAGCGCCAGACCCGGGTTCAATTCTCGTCTCAGGCAACTGTCTGTGTGGAGTTTGCACATTCTTCCCGTGTCTGCGTGGGTTTCCTCCGGGTGCTCCGGTTTCCTCCCACAGTCCAAAAATGTGCAGGTTAGGTGAATTGGCCATGCTAAATTGCCCGTAGTTTTAGGTGAAGGGGTAAATGTAGGGGAATGGGTTTGGGTGGGTGGCTCTTCTGAGGGTCGGTGCGGACTTGTTGGGCCGAAGGGCCTGTTTCCACACTGTAAGTAATCTAATCTAATCTAATGTCGGGTAATGGACTATTGGAAATTTAAAATTTCCAGGCAGTTACCACGTAGTTGGTGTATCCGGAACAGAGGGCACCTGTCAGGGGACATCTGGTCTCTGATCATTTGGAGACTAGCAAGTTTGGGCCATTGCTTCCATATTTCTATAGATGCAACATCGAGGGCTGAAGGGCCTGTACTGCACTGTAATGTTCTATGTTCCAATCATGCCTTTTTTTTAATACCACATCTAACACCAGAAAATAACACACAGACATTTATAAATGAAGTAAATACTTTTGGATAATAAAACAAAGAACTGCGGATGCTGGAGATCTGAAAAAAAACAGAAATCACTTGTGAAACTCAGTCGGTTTGGCAGCATCTGAGGAGAAAGTAGAGGTAACATTTTGAGTCCAATAATGTTTCATCAGACTCAAAACATTAAGTTTGCAATCTACTCACATATTTTTAAATTCAATCACAGGATGGGGGCATCACTGGGTAGGCCAGTATTGTTTGCCCATCTCAAATTGCCCTTCAGGGTAATTAAGAATCAACCATATTGCTGTGGGTCTGGAGTCATATGTAGGCCAGACCAGGTAAGGGTAGCAGTTTCCTTATCTAAAGGGCATTACTGAACTAGATGAGTTTTTCTAGCTGACAAATATTAGCCTCTTAATTCCAGATTTGTTGAACTGATATTGCACCATCTGTCATAGTGGGAGTTGAACCTAGGTCTTTAGAATGTTATCTGGGTCCCTGGATTAACAGTCCAGTGATAATACCACTCAGCCATCACCTCTCCCTAGAGATATGTTGCAAACCTGCTGAGTTTCACCAGCAATGTATGTTTTTATTGTGAATGCTTTTGGAGTCTGTTGTAAGGTCCTTTCTTTTCACAAAATGTTATTCATGGTTTTGCTGAGCTAGGGGAATGTTATGCTTCACTGATGTGGGTGTTGCTGCTGTTTGTGTCCGAGTTGAGCATGATGTTATTAATGCTGTGTCACTTGCATGTGATGCTGTTGATTTTGCTCCCCTTGGTGGTGATGCTGTTGATATTGTTTCTCCAGTGATGCCAAGCCTGGTCATCAATCGTCTTGGCTGGCTGTGTCATTGAATAATGACATTGCTCCATTAAGACCATGTGGTAGCCAGTGTACTATGGGCATTAAAACATCCCATGCTCAGGCACCTAGTGCTCCTCAAAGTAATGTTCAGGACTTGGAACATGAGGAATCCCATGACAACTGCAGCAGCAATAGACATGAATGTTATACCAAAACTAAGCATTCCACATCACCTGCCCCACCTGTTAGAGTGTGTGGATCCAGCACTGCACTGTTCAGTCACTTCAGGATCCACATCTCCACAGGGGAAGAAAATCATCCGCAATCCCATGCAACTGCCAAAGAAGAATGCGGCAGGTGATGATCAAGTCTGCTTTTACAGACCAGGTATAGGTCAAATACGGATTTTTTCACTTGGCTTGCCATTTGTCTCATTGGTTTGCCAGTTCTAGTCTCAGTGATAGGTGACCTTGGAGTCCCTACTTCAACAATAATTTTTGTTAGGTTCCAGGTTTTCATGACTGGCTCCTGTGCATATACAGTTCATACATTTTCATCATTTAAAGAGAGAATTGGTATTCTTGTTAAAGTGTTGCATTCCTCCTACCTGTGCACCACTGAGCTGTTGTCTTACCTCCACCTGGTCACTTTTTAAGTAGTAACTTGCTTAGTTTTTCTTCTATTCAACAACTTTTGGATGATTTCATGTGGGCCTTGAGAGTCATAGATTGGTATGAAAATTAGGCATGATTTGTGTCTTTGGAATTTCGTTTGGGTCCTTTTTGTCACCTGGACATGTATTTCTATAAACCTGTGTCCCCTTGGGTGGTGTGGTAATGAGATAATGATGAATATGTAATGGTCAGCAAATTCCTTCAATCTTCTGGAGATGAATTGAGTTCCATTGTCGCAATTTATTCTTTCAGGAATCCCTTGCTCAGTGAGCAGATGCAGGACTGCTGAAGTGATTGGTATAGGACTTCAATCTTTCACTTTTTGGAACTTTGAATAGTCTTGGGCAACCACAAGTTTTTAATTGTGGATGAATAAACAGAATGTTGTGGTCTGAGTGGTACGTCAGTATCCCCTGTGTGTTTCTACACTTCTGGCATATATTGCATATTGGCATCTTTATTTGGATGTCTTTTTAGATACCTGTCCAGTAAAATAGCTAATCCAGCTCTGTGTTTACCCTTCTTCATTCCTACATAGCTATTATATATCTTCTCAGGAAGTTCTTCTGAGTCACATTTTCTTATGATCCAGATCAAGTGAACAGAATGCAGCCTTCTAGAGAGATTTCATCTGTAATTGACCAATATGCTGTTGTGTCTTGTCAAGCCATCCCTGGATTACTTGCTGAGGCACGTACCACTCGTCAAAGTGATCAAGACCTGGAACACTAGGACCCCCACCACAAAACCAGCAGCAATAGATGTGACTATTGTACGAAATCTAAAAGCATTCTACTCGCCTCAAACATCACCTGCCCCACCTGTTACAGAGTGTATGGAATCCAACACTGCACTGGATTACTTGCTGTGAAAGCATCTATAACTATTCATCTTTGTTGGTCTCATTTTCTTATTTAACTCTGTTTTGGGGTATTACATTTCAATGCTGATGGACCTGTATACCTAGATCCTCTATTGCTTCTTTCTTGTAGGAACATAGCAACAGGAGCAGGCCATTCAGCCCTTTGAGCCTGTCCCACCACTAAATGACATCATGGCTGAACTATGACCTGACTCTATATACCTACCTTTGGCCCATATCCCTTAATGCATTTGCTTAGCAAAAGTGTATCTATCTCAGATTTAAAATTAACAACTGAACTAGCATCCACTGCTGTTTGTGGAAGAGAGTTCCAAACCTCTACCACCCTTTCTGTGCTGAAGTGCTTTCTAACATCTCTCCTGAACGGTCTGGCCCTAATTCTCAGACTCTGGCCTTAATTCTAGAATCCCCAACCAATGGAAGCAATTTATCTTTTACCTTTATCTATCTTTCTTCTGTGGCAACCACTGAGATAGAGGATCAATCGGCATCATTTCTTTTCCTGACTTGTATTTCAAAGTGGAATTGGAACTCTGAGGCTTCAAGAGTAACATTGCAGTCTGCTGATGCTGAATGCGAATGTTTCTTGTAGATCTGCTTCAATGGATGATGATCACTCCCTAATATGAACATTTACCCATAGAGATAAATATTTCTCATATCCATACACTACTGCCAAAGCTCTTTCTATGTTGGCATATCTAATCTCAGTTAATGTTAGAGCTTTGAATCATAGAATCCCAACAGTGTGGAAGCAGGCCATTGAGTCCACACTGACCCTCTGAAGAGCACCACAACCAGACCCACTTGCCCCGACCCTATCCCTGTCACCCTGCATTTCTCACGGCTAATCCACTTAACCTGAACATCCCTGGACACTGTGGGAAATTTAGCATGGCCAATCCACCTAACTTTCTCACCTTTGGACTTTGGGAGGAAAGCAAAGCGCCCAGAGGAAACCCACGCTGACGGGAGGTGATCATGCAAACTCCACACAGACAGTCGCTCGAGGGTGGAATCGAACCTGGATCCTTGGTGCTGAGAGGCAGCAGTTCTAACCACTGAGCCAACCTGCCGCCCTTTGGGTGTGAATATTATTGATTTTTTCTCATATCACAAGGCTGTTCACAGCTATTTTGTAGAAATATGTACTGTAGAATAACAGCTTTCTCTCTGTTGTGATATGACTGAGTTGCCTCTTCACATACTACTTGGAAATTATTAAAACTCCTCGAGTGGGACTCAACCACAATACTCAACATCTTCTTTCATCAGCTCTTTTGCACTTGCCTTGTGTTCTGATATATAAGATATGAAAGAAGCCATGCACTGAATCAAGACAAGGAAACAAGGCTATGGGCAGCACGGTGGCTCAGTGGTTAGCACTGCTGCCTCACAGAACCAGGGACCTGGGTTCAATTCCAGCCTCATGCGAATGTATGGAGTTCGCACATTCTCCTGGTGTCTGCATGGGTTTCCTATGAGTGCTCTGGTTTTGTCACACTGTCCAAAGATGTGCAGGTTAGGTGACTTGGCCAAGGTAAATTGCCCATAGTCTTCAGGAATGTGTAGACTAGGTGCATTATTCTGGGGAAATGTAGAGTAATTGAGTAAGGGAATGGGTCTGGGTGGATAATCTTCAGAGGGTCAGTGTGGACTTGTTGGGCCAAACAGCCTGTTTCCACATTGTAGGAATTCTATGATCTATGAAACTACTCGGTTCTTCCTTGTCTTTTGAGGTTCCCAACTCTAAGAGAGCTGTGACTTTGTCAGGACTTGGCTTCAGGTGGTACACCGTTTCAGAGAACCGGAGTTCTGTTACAATCACAGCATATTTGTCTCTGCTGAGCTTGATCCTGGCTTTCCTGCTTTTCTTTATGGCTTCACGTCATTATCAACTTTTCATCTACATCATGGGTCTTGACGTCATTAGCCACATCAACTGCTCATTTCCATTCCCTGTATGTTTCATCTGTCATAGTAGATATTTGAAACTGATAGAGGAGAGTGGTGAGGCTGTGGAATTCTCGACCATAGAAAGTGGTTGAGGCCAAAATATTGAATGTTCCCAAGAAGAAATTAGACATAGTTTTCAGGACTAAAGGGATCACCGAGTTTGGGGAGAAAGCAGCAATGCGATACTGAGTTGAATGATCAGCCATGATCATATTGAATGGCCTGCTCTTATTTTCTGTGTTATTTGCTGGAATCCACTCTAAGGCCAAAAGTAGATTCAGGAATTTGTGTAATCCAAATGGTGTGCTGAATACAGTCAACAGTAAAGATGCTTCATCAAGCTTCAAGAGTCAGTAACCATATCTGGAATAAAGCTTGCTGAACTATGCCAGTGCTGGCATGATCTCTTATAGTGTTGATCCACTTTGTTGCTTGATTGAGATCTTTGGAACCCAGATATCCTTAACTGTCCATTTGATTCCTCTGTTACCACAATGTAATTTTCCCGATCTATAGTTTCTGTGACTGTAATTTATTTCCTTTCTGTCCACTTCTTCATGCTGTCTTTCAGACTCTCTTTTGTTTTAGTTGTATTGAAATTTCACATGGGGGCTGAAACACTTTTCACCACTAGGTCACTGGTCATATGACACCATAAATCTTCAAAGTGTACAATAACCTCATCAATGCTCACAGTGATTGATTCATACATCAATCTCATCATGTGTTTCATCCAAGTTATCTTTATTTCTGATTGGAGAGCACTTTTCAATGGGTGTATTATCTACCTTCATCCTCCTTCACCACATGGTTTAATGAGATAATCCACATTGTTTCACAATCGCTTAACTCCAGTATAGTGGGACAGCCATTTCATTGATGGAGAACATACAGTTAATATAGTTTCCTGTACTTAAATATTAAAAAAAATGTGGATGCTGGAAACCAGATTACACTCACTCAATCTAGTCTACCATATTCACTGCTCTTAATGTAGTCTCCTCAACACTGAGGATGAAAAAATGCTGACAAGGCGAACGTTTTGCAGAACACCTACATTCTGTCCACTGAAATAATTCTGACTTCCCTGTTGCCTGTCACTTCATCACATTACCCTGTTCCCTGCCCAACATTTCTGGCTTGGTGCAACATAACTTATAAGAACATTTTCCGCTTAGGAACTCTACAGCCTTCAGGACTCAATCTGAAGTTCAGTAATTTTAGGGCCTGACCACCTTCTCCTGTGTCCTTACCCCGCACATCAGGCCTTGTCTTTGCATGGACTGGTCCCCACTAGCAGCTTTGATTGCCCCAGTTTCTCTGCTCAACTGTTCTTCTCTTTCCGTGGGCTTCATCTCCATCTATTGATTACTCCTTTCCACCCCCACCCCAAAT